>NW_010259594.1:0-73408 GCF_000690775.1 Eurypyga helias
ACCGGCCGCGGCGGGGAGCCGGGCTTAAAGGGGAATTGTGCTGCAGACAATGCACAGCTGGAGCAGCCCCGGGGACCGGAGCTCCGGGTTTGACATTGCTACACACACAGCACCAGCCGCAATGACAGCAGCTGCCTGGAGTGGCTGCGGGGAGCAGGCAGGGGCATGAAGTAGAGATCATTGCAGTGCTCAAGATGAACTCCTCTTTGGTTGGCAACCAGAGTGGCCGGCCATTCTGTCTCCTGGCCATTAGCTATTTGGAGACCATCAATTTTTGCCTGCTGGAAGTGGTTATTATTGTGTTCCTCATGGTGCTGATTATTTCGGGCAACATTATTGTGATATTTGTTTTTCACTGTGCACCTCTGCTGAACAACCACATCCAGACTATGGCGTATGCTGACCTCCTGGTAGGCGTGAGCTGTCTGGTGCCTTCTTTGTCTCTGCTGCACTACCCTATTGTTTTAAGCGAGTCCTTGGTTTGCCAAATCTTTGGTTACGTGGTCTCGGTGCTGAATAGCGTCTCCATGGCCTCTTTAGCATGCATCAGTATTGACAGATACATTGCCATCACGAAGCCGCTGACCTACAACACGCTGGTTACCCCGTGGAGACTTCGAATCTGCATACTGATCATTTGGCTGTACTCCTGCCTCGTCTTCTTACCCTCCTTTCACTGGGGAAAGCCTGGATATCACGGGGATGTGTTTCAGTGGTGTGCCAATTCCTGGAACACTGATCCCTATTTTACCCTCTTCATTGTGGTGATGCTCTATGCCCCGGCTGCCTTCATCGTCTGCTTCACCTACTTCAACATCTTCCGCATCTGCCAGCAGCACACCAAGGAGATCAACGAGCGGCGAGTGCGCTTCAGCTCTCAGGATGGGGAGGCTGGGGAGGCGCAGCCCTGCCCAGACAAGCGCTATGCCATGGTTCTTTTCCGCATCACCAGTGTCTTCTACATCCTCTGGTTGCCCTACATAATCTATTTTCTGCTGGAGAGCTCCAATGTCTATAGTAACCGCGTTGCGTCTTTCTTGACCACTTGGCTTGCCATTAGCAACAGTTTCTGCAACTGTGTCATTTACAGTCTCTCCAACAGTGTCTTTCAGAAGGGGCTAAAGCGTCTCTCGGGGGCTATTTGTGCCTCTTGCGCTAGACAGAGGGTAGCTAAGGACTCCTCTACCTCGAGGAGCAAAAGATCTTCCAATGGATGTCATGTCTAAGATGCCTATCAGCTGGACTGGGAAGTGCAGGGACAATTCTGTAAATTGCAAAATAAGTTAAATATGATTTTAAGATGTCCAGATTTGCAAAAATGTTTCCGAGAAATGCTGCTGACATGGAAGAATCAGGAGCACATATCATTGTGGTTTCACTTTAACAATGATTGCTGTGGAGGAGGCTATGGAATTTCACCTCCATATTCATTTTTAAGAATAAAGCTGTATCTTGACGCTTACCTCTCCAGCTGGTGTGACTGAATGGAGTGGGTGTCTGAGAGCCTCGGCAAAATGTAGTCTTTCTTACAGCTTTACTAGGTTCTTTCGAGATTCGTGCTTCACATGCAAATGATAGAGCTGAAGTGGAAATGTCACAGTATATGGTATATTACAGGGATTTTTTAATATATGCCAAAGTATATTGAAACAGTGTTCCAGCATCATGACAGAAGGGGCCAAACAATTCTGTGTTTCAGTGCTACCTAGACAGGACTTCTGGAGCAGCAGTGAACAATGGGAACATTTTAGTGTGAACTTAGAGTCTGACTGGGCCGTGAGTGCAGTGATGTGACCTGAACAGTCGTACGCTTAGCAGGACCGATGTGGCCTCTGTGCCCGTTTCCCTGGTAGGATGCCTGTGTGCGAGCAGAGTACGGCATCTGCGTTTTCCTGTTTGTTGTAAGAAGAAAAACTTGGATCAGACCAAATTTAACAGTTAAATAAAATGTGTTTTGATAAGCTAAGAGAAAATACATGTTGCTTTGTGATACCAGAGTTGTGGCAGCCACTTGAGGATGATGCCAAGATGTGAAAATTATTCTCAAAACAGTGGAGAAATGCCACAGTTTTGTATGTGGAAATTTTCTCAAGAACAACTTTAAAAATAACATGTCCTCTCTTTTTTTTTTTTTTTAATCTAAATTCTTCTGATATTTTACATACTGGAACTTAAGGGGAAAGGAAAGAAAACAATTGTCTTCAAACAGCTAAGGGAACTAAGTTGTAAATGTAACTGTAGTATTTGAGTTATTCCTAAGTGCACAGAGCTAATCAGAGGCATTTTTCTTTAGCCTTCGTGGGATTAAAGATGGTTCGAATATAGCAGGAGTTAAATCCTGTTGGCAAACGCGTATCTAACTGGTCAAAGACAGTATCTGAGAAACAAAATCTCATTGACCACAGCTTTTTCAGGCTAGCTTAGATCAAATGTCTTGGAGTACCGTAACGCTGTTAAGAAGGCAGCCTGGCCCTCAAATTGAGTAGTTTTCCTAAGGTTTATCCCTGTCTTTTTACTGATGCCATATTGGAAAAGGAAAGTGAACCAAGTATTCCTGTAATAATGGATTACAGTCTGCATAGTCTTCTCTCGCCTTGTCCCTGGTACAGGGACATCCCCTCGCCACACCTCTGGTCTGAGAGCAGGTTATGTACCGTGACCACCATTCCTTTGTTGTGCTTCCCGTTGGTGCGCTGCTGTGAGCTGGTCCATGCTGTTGGTCAGAGTGGGAATGGAAAAATACCCAGGAAAATCTGATTATTTTTCTTTTAGTAGTGGCCAATTCTCTTGGCCAAAGGGAAAACTGTATTTTTGTTAAATGGTTTCAGGTCTGCTGTTGTTAGACATGAAGATCATCCTCTTTTCAGTGCTCTACCTGTGCCTCCCAGAAGCCTGCACACACCCTCCTCTCTGGTCTGTGGTGGGCTCTGGCCTCTCCTCTCCCTTGCTTTGCCCTGGAGAATAACTGTTTGTCTGTCCTGTGTCTGCACGCGGACGATCGCTACAGACCGACCTTGCTGCCCATCCACGTTTGCTCCAGCACGGCCTGGTGAGGCTGCCAGCGCGGAAGCAGGAGAACAGGGAGAGCAGCAGGATGAAACCCTCCTGGCTTGTGCTCCTCAGCACGCCTTGCTGATAGACACCAATTCTTCCTACGGGGTGCGTACCTGTGCCTGGGGAGGATGGGCAGAACGCCCTGCTGTCGCTGCCTGGTTTGGTTTGAGAGCCCTGCTCCAGGTGTTTCATCCATTGCCCAAACCTCTCAAGTTCCTCCTTAGCTCATCTGAAATTGAAAGAACAAAGGTTGTCTGAACCCTGATGCCTTCATGATGTCATTTCTTGTTGTCATTTGTCATAAAACAGTGTCCAGAGCCGGGGCTTACGCTGCAGTCCTTGCACAGCCACGGGAGGGGGTTCGTCCTGCAGAGCTCCTGCAGTCTGGATTTTGGTTAGACACGGACAGCCCTGGGCTGAGCGGAGCATAAGGGTGTAGTGAGTCATTTATAAATGGTATAATAAGCTCTCAGCACATCAGCTGACTAATTGTTCTCGAATGTCTGTAGGTATTATGGCAAAGGTGGGCTTTGGGGAACAACTGCAGGGCTTTAGTCACTAATATCAAAGTGTGTGCATGTGGTATTTTTGGAACAGCCTCTCAGGTAAACTCCCAATAGCTTTTCTCTGACTGTTTACCTTATCTAACATTTCCAAGTCTTCGAAGTGATGCAAGCTATCATTAAAATAGCATTTGATGAAAATAAATAGAAAAGAACCTGCTAGGGCCTAAAACCCTAAAAATGGCAGTTTCAGGTTTAAGTGGAAGGTGCAGAGCAGAGATGGTTGCTTTTTTTATGGCATGAAAAGAGGTTTAAATAGGAGCAATGTATGCTAGTTTTTATGGAAAATGTTAAGAAGCGGTGAGGGGTGTAAATGATGGCATAGAGATTTAACTGGAGATGGAGCAGTTGCTACTTCAGCTCTAAGCCTAGAATTGTACTCCAAGTGCGGTGGCTGTTGCAGATGCACGCTGGCAGCTGTTGTTGCTGTGCGCTAGGCCTCCGTTAGAGCATTCCTAACAGCCAGGCTCTTGGTCAGTTGCCTTACTCATCTCAAAGTCTTCATCAGCCCGGATGATTTCCAGGAAGGGTGAAAATCAGAATCTGGAAGTCTCCAAGAGATGAGGACAGAGAGGAGTTGCAGCCAATTGATGCGTTCGAGTTTCATCCGGTATTTTTACAGATGCATTTATATGTTGCCTCAGTAGCTCAGTTTTAGTGTCAAATATTTCTATTTTGTCTGTCTTAATTTATTGATTTAAAAAAAAAAAAGTAAATTACTTTTTTTCCTCTAAGTTAATTTAACGTTGATCTAGGTTTGTATGTGATCAGATGTTTTAAATAACAACATCTGAGTCTGTCTCCAGTGAAATTGCAGAGGGTTGAATCTTGTTCACGGTGCCAACTGTGGGAGAAACCATTCTGGAATACCTTGTTCACTCAGCAATCCATGTAACCTCCTTTGTCATACCGTTAACATGAGGCACAGTAGTCCTTTTCATCACTGTCTGTGCTACCAATTGTCAGGCACCAAACTTTCCACTTGGATCGCTTTCATCATTGTACACAGGAAACTTGATCCTTTCGTGGCTGTATTTGTGTCCGAGTGTGCCTGGTGCTTTAGGAATCACCACCAGGAGCATTGCACAGGCGCATGCCACGCCGAGGGGAATACAGAAATCAAATTACATCTTCATAAATATTGTGATCTGATTAAATGAACTGATTTTGAAGTTCCATCTCAGACTCTAAGTTTATGTGTTATTATTAGGGTCATCTGCCTCATTTGCAAATTAAGCTGCTGGAAGGTTCAGTTTGGAGGATGCAATTCAGTGGCATTTTTTTAGTACCATGGGAAGGATTTCTGTACGCACAACTCCTCAGAAGAGGATCATTTGCTTCATCTAGAACTCTTGATTTTTTAAAAAAAAGTTTACTGGATGTTTAGGTTATGATTATATTGTCATTTTCTAGATAGACTGGGAGAAAAATCTGTGAAACATTGTTTTTTTTATGATCTCCAGTCAAGTGTCAGTATTTTTTTTAACTCAACAGGTATCTTTTGTGTGAAATAAAAGTTTTGCTGTTATCTACTGTTAGGTTTTTTTCAATGTCAGTTTCTACTGTCTTTATTTGCTGTTAGGGGGGTTGTACTTGTTTTTAAGGTTCTTATCACTCAGAAATTTATCTCTGCTAGTTGGAATTCTGACATGGCGCAGTGTTAAGAGTGCCAAGGGGCAATCTTGAATAGTTGCGACAGGTCTCTGACACGAAAGTGGTACAAAGTACCGAGGCACAGAGGGTCCCAAGAGTAGCACGACGTTGTGTGCAGAGTCCTTACAGCACAGACTTGAATGAGAATTTCCAAAATTCGTTGTTCCTTTCCCGCTCACGTAAAGGTTTTTGCCTACAATGAGTCCTAAATTTCAGCAGTGTGTCCTGTCCCTTATTGTGGTGTTTAGTTTAGAAACCTTTTTATTCCCTTCTCTGGCTTTGCAGAATACGATGACAAGTCCTTTTCGTGCTGTCAGTCCAGACAAACTTGAATTTTACCTCACTACCAAGATTATCTGAAGTTGGCAAAGCACATGTTTGTAAGTGATGTTCTGCCGAGATCCCAGAGGTGTAAAGGCCTCTGTGGGTTTTATACTTCAGTGAGGAGAGGGCAGCTGCCTTCATTATGCAACTTAAAGGCATGGACACTGCGAATACTGGGCTCGTTCTGGTGAGGCTTCCAGGAGGGGAGAGGCTGGGGCGTAACGGCGGCAGGGAAATGCGTGAGCCGAGTCCACGTGTTCTCCTGGTGAAGTGTGCTTCCTCCCTGCATCTCAGCCTGTTTTCAGCTCTTCTTTCCATTCTTATTGCTGAAGTTCAGAGCTCTAGGGAGTGCAACATAGGGCTTTTTTGAGGTTTCATATTCTTGAAACCGTGTACACAGTTGTTTGTACGTGGCTGTGGTCTCAGGTTAATACGTTAGAGCTGTTGGTCTCGTTGGGGCCCGTAAGACTGTAGCTGCGTGGGCTTGAGGTACGCTTGGCTGAGGTCGGGTTGGACCTTGAGGTAGGTCGCAGTTGGGCCATCGTGTTTTACAGGCAGACTCCAACAAGGTAAACAGTCCCTGCTTTTGAGGGTGGTGGGAGAATCCCCCATCATGACAACCACCCGTTTTGCACGGAGGGACAAACCTCCTGACTTGTAGAGCCGACGTCGCGAAGCTGCTCAGTTGTTCCCTCGTTCTGTGCGTCGCAGAGGCACCGCTTGGAAAGACGTCTTCTGCACATAAGCAGAGGCAGGCAGTTTAATGCTAAAATTATGTGTGTGAAATGTTTTGGGAAGAGACGGGCTGTTCAGAACTGAAACGTAGTGTGTGTGAAAGCAGGTGCGGTTGTATTTAGAGAAAGAAACTGAAAGTTGTGGCCAGCGGAAGCAAAGGAACCCGCTGGACAGCGGTGCCTGCGCTGGGGATGGGATGTAAACTGCCGCTCTGTCAGAACAATGGAGTGTTTAATTTGGGTCATATCCTTCACAATGCTTGCTTTTTTTTTTTTTTAATTAATTAAAATGGAGTTTAACCTTGCTTTTGCTTCGCTGCACTCCAAAGGCGGCTGCTCTGAGCCTTGGGGCTCCCGCACCCGCAGTGAACGAGTTCCCTTCAGAGCTGGAGTGGTGCTGCAGCCCCTCCGTTTCGGTTCAGGTACAGTGGGATAGTACAGCCTGTCACGGCTGACCATCTGAGTTGTACTAGAATACGGAAAGAATCTGATGTGGTTTCGTTTGTTTAGTCAGCTTTTCAGGTGGTGTTTCTGTGACAAGGCTTGTGGACAGGGGAAACGTTCTGCTTGTGCACGTGGCTCTCTCCACTCCACACGGACTTCTGGCACCTTCCAGTTTTTAACCCCATTGCAGAGGTTGAAACAAGCCGCAGCCTGTGTCTGCTCTACGTACGTTTAGTGACGGCTGCGGATGGAGTTGTTTGCGGATTTCACCCATAACATATTTGCATCTCTTGAGTTCTAGCACCTAAGGAAATCATTAATGTAAGTTATGTTCCTGTATCCTGATCCAGGTTGTTTATATCCAGCCTCTGGTGTACTTGAGCAACCTCTCCAGTCAAAACCGATCCTCTAGCTGGTGAATCTGTGGTTGCGTAAATTGAGAAACGGAAGTTGTTGAAATCATCTTTGGGCGTGAAGATGGGGGGGGGTGGGACACACACAGTGTTGTGATCAGTGGTCAGAGGAGGGGCAGGCTGTGCTCTGGGGAGGGACCAGGAGGCCAGGTCACTGTGGGCTTTAGCTGTACGCGGGGTGATAACCGGTAGCTTTGTGTGCCGAGCGTTCAGAACTGCTGAGCGGATGCACGTTGTGTTAGACCGTATTTAGGATCTGAGTTTAGCTAGAGAAACAACGTTTTGAAGGCAGCCGTTGCTGCACTGGAGCCGGTCCTTTGCACGAGAGAGCATGAGAGCACCCTTGGGTGGCTGGGGCGACGGGGAAGGGCGTCCGAACGCCTTGTTCCGACTCCTTTCTTTGTATGCGTTTGTAAGATGAGGATAGCAATTTTGTAATTCAAAGCTTTGGCTTCTCTCTGATGGTCATTCCTGGAGATCCTTTAATTAAAAAGTTAAATTCGAGTAACTCCTTGTAAAGATGAACTCAAATCTTGCCACGCATATGCGAGTCATTCTTAAATATTACAAAGATCACGTGACACAAGCGATCAGATGCTTAATAAACCGAGTCATTACTTTTATGGTAAATTGAAAAAAGTTCTTCTGGGATTTCAACTGTAAATGAATCCTTGAAAATCAATAATTAGATTAGTAAAGGATGACGTTTAAATATGCTGGCAGGAGCATAGAGGGATTTGTCAGGGGAAGCAAACCCAGACTTTGCACTAAAGTGGCTTAGGTATATTTATAGTGCTAGTGATTTTGTGTGTGTGTGTGAAATCTTGGGACTATTTTAATAGAATGTAAGGCTTTGAGCTTTAGCTAACTCAAGTTGCTCGTTTTATGAAGTTACATTAGTACCACACTGTGAAGTATTTTTAAATATTAGCGTTACTGAGTATTAAAAGTATTTCATAAGAACATTTTTTTAAAACATTTTATGTAGATACTGTCAAAAGAATTGATGTTTAGCGTACAAAGAAATAAACCCCTGAGGGCTGTAAGGTACCGCTGTGTTTCTGATCACCTCGGGTTTTGAGGGGTTAGGTATTTCTTGAGGATAAAGTGTTGTCATTAAAACCTACTAAAAATAATGGTGCAGTTAATCCTTTCAGGTAACGGGAAGCAGCATTACCTCCAGCCATGCTTTTGAACTGTCTGAAAGGATTTGCCATGGCATATTCTGTCTTCAGACGTACGTCTTTAGAAATGCTGTACAGCACAGTGTTTTGCAAGTTCCTATGCTGATAAATTTCTCTCCATATGTAACTTTGAAATCTAGTTTCTGTTGTAATTCTCGCATGTAAACATTAGATTCAATTTTGTATTCCTCTAATGAATGCAACAGGATGGAAACGAGTTTGCAGTTGCTAATGATGAGCTTTTTTACTGTTCTTAATACTCGTGGGTATGTCTTCAGGGATTTCGAAATTGTATTAGTACCTTTTTTAATTGTGTGTTTTTCACATGCTGTTTACAATGAAACCGCGAGCATGGGAGCTACGCATGCATGTGCTTGTGGGTTGCTTCGCTGAACAATACAGTGGAGCGACCTTACTTCAGAGGATGCTCATTTTTCATGGTGTCCCACCTGTCTGCTTGCGCCTTCACAGAACTGGGACCGCAGAAGCCACTGGTGAGGTTCTTTCAGTGTCTTCTGTGGAGATTTGACATTTGTCGTAGGGTTGTTAGGAGGAGTTTTTTCCGGGATGCAGTCCAGCTCCTGACACCAGGGATGTTACAACTGGTAGTTTTTTCCTGTATCAGTGAAAAGGCCAAGAATAGACAAAATCACACGTAAGAATGTGCATGTGCGTGTTCGTGGGAGCTGTGTGCACCTTTTAATGCTGGAAATTGTTTCATATTAAAAGATGAGAAAGAGGTGTGAGTGGGGAAACCCCTGCTATGAAGGGCTACGGAGAGAAATCCACCCTAGCAGGTTAGAAAAGCAAACAGGTGAATTAGAGCCAATTCGACCCTTAAGGCTCCCCGATGCCGTGTGTGATTCTGACACGGTGCGGAGCGTCGGGGTGTCAGGCTGGGCTCCTCCGTGTTCCTCCACCTGCCTGGGTTTGCTCTGCCTTTTGTGCCCTGCAAGGGAAGGGGGAGATGGTGAAGATGGGGGTGTTGATGCACCAGGCAGCTGAGGAAGAGTTAGTTGTTGCTGTGGCTCCGGAATTGCGTGTTTTGTGCCAACTCAGAATTGTTAATGCAGGGGAGAGGGGTCCTTCTACCCCATCCTTTTAATAGACATTTCTGTAGCTGAATTTTCAACTATAATAATAAGAAAAACTACAGTTGAGCCAAAAATGACAAATGTTACTGATTTAAAATAATACTTGCATATTTTTAAATATTAAATGGAACTAGGTAAATCGGAAGCATGTAAATATCTGACTCTAAACCTTTGCATAATTATTTCCAGGAGGTAATTTTGCTATGAGCTATTGAAACTCCGAGAAGTGTATTACTCCCTTTGAGATGACCTGTACCCCCGCCGTGTCACACATCTCTTGGCTTGTTTCCTCTTCGCTGTCAGTGTACATACATACAGGCGTGTGTGCACTGTGTGACTGCACAGTGACTGCCGTGGTAAATTGCCTGGTTTAAAGCACACCTGTATCTGTGTTTTGCATACATACGTGTGTGTATGTGTGTTTCAAACCAAGCAGTTTGCCACGGCAGTAGTTACGCAGTCATGCAGTTTAGGGCTTTGTAAAATATGTAATTTAAAAAAATGTCAGTGTGGTTCTTAGCGAATTTTATAAACACTTTTCTGAATCTGTTATCAGCACTTCCCATCCTAAGAGAAACTGCACAGTTTTCAGTGATTGTTCCACTGGTTACATTTTTTTTTGTCTGCCACTTGTTCTGGATTGATGTAATCTTGATACTACTAAAATTTCAAGGGCTGTTGACGCATTTCACATAGCCTAGGATTGCCTGTTCTCCAAATATATGGATCATGCATCAACAGTACTAAGTAGCCTTACTGTTTTGCCTAAAAGCCGAGCTAATTTATTGACAATTCTCTCTTTAAAGAGAGGTCTCTGGAAGGGGTAGCATATTTTAGGATGCTCCTTCTCTTTAAAGGGAAACTCAGAATTGAATAGCAGTACTTGTTGATCAGTGATATTATTGTAGCCAAAGGATGCATGGGTGGTTTAATAGGAAGTTTTTGCTTCAAGTTTCTTGATGAAATGTAGTGTTCTACAGAGCTGTGTGAAGAGTGTAGTTTTTTATTCTGAAATGCACTTGTACACTTTATTTGAAAGGTCTGAATGGATCGTAAATGCATTTAAGAAATAAATGATACGTCACATGTTTTCACGCCTTGTCTTGGGTGACTTTCTGTAACCGTGCTGATACAGGGGTGTGTGTTTGGGAGTGGGTGGGGCTTTTTACTCTTATCTTGATTGCTCTAAATAGCCCGGCTTGTACGTAATTGCCAAGAGCAGGACCTTCCAGCGTGCGTTGGGTGTTTATGCTTTATCCATACATGATGTAGGGCACTGTAGGCAATTCTGTAATTTTCCTGTGGGAAACTGGGGCCCTAAAAGGAAACGAACGCAGCGAAAGGGCTGGATATCACAAGGGATTCACTTTTATTTTTAGAATTGAACTATATTGCCATATTTGGACTCCAAGTATGCAGTATCAATGCACTATTGTATCAAATTGCAGCTGTTTAACAATTCCAAATTTGTCTAAATTATTCAGGTTTTATTCCACAAATGCTATTTCTTTTGGAGTGTTCTTGGTAAGGGCTAACTCCAGGTAACACATTCTGCAGCAGCAGCTCTTGCGGGAAGGTAACACGTACATCGCTTTGAAAGTGGACGTTGAGATATTTCCTTGTAGTCTCACAGCAGGTGTAATTCTTCCTACCGAAACCTCATGGTGGTTTGGTCGAAGACGGGTGCGGGCAATGCGCTCTCTGTAAAAGTCAGTATAAATATTGCTTATTAAAAGCAAATTTGGGAATGCCATCAGCCTGCAAAATAGACCTGGTGAACCATATCCTTGAAAAATAGCTGTCGAAAGCCCTTTTAATATTTGAGATGTACTTAAAATGTACAGATCAGCTCAAAATAACTTACCCCCATCGTCTGTTACTGCCCATGTTGCTACCCTTGAAAGTTTCAGAGCGCTCTGGCTTTTTCTGCTCGTTGCCAGTGCTGAGAGCTGTCAGATGGCTCGCTGCTCTCGAGTGGCTTGTCTGTGCCGTGCGACAGCATGGCACGTGCTGCTCTGACCCTGGGCCAGCAGGTAGAACTGCACCGATCGACCGACTCTCTAGACCCTTCTCACAGAAATCTCTGGCCGTGGGACAAATTCCTTGCGAAGTCGGTGGCACCTTCTGAAGAAATCGCTGCCGTGTGAAAATCCCGTTGCAGGAAGAGCGAGATTCAAGCGGCGTTTGGGTTTTGTTGTGGATGTGTCAGATAACTCACCCCTGTGAGCAAACTTCCACTTTTTGATTCATTCTGGGTGTGGGGGCAAGGGGAAATCTAAAGTTTGGTCCTCACCATTTTCCCGTCAATCTGGAAGTCAACTTGTGTCTGGGTAGATCCCCATCGGATTTCTCCAGTTGCCTGGCGAGAGAAGAGTTGGTCTTTGAGTGGTGAGCCATTTCCAGCAGGCAACCTCCTCGGCTTCCCTCGAGATGTCTTATTTCAGGCTTTTTATCATCGTAGATCTTGTCCCACTGCTGCTTCTTCATCCTCTTGGGTTTATGTAGGGGATTAGGAGGAATAAACCTGAGCTGCTGAAAACTGCAAGTAGATCAGCCCGGTGAAGAGGTACTAGGAATTGCAGCTCTTCCATGCTTTTTAATCGTGGTTTAAGCTACAGAAAAAGCTTCTTCGGACTGAGCCTGTGTTACTTTAGAGGTTGATCAAGGTTGTAACTGCATGGGATGGTTTGCACATCCTGGGGTGGTCCCTGGAAGATCACTAAAATACAAGGGAAATGTCTTTAAGCGTGTCCGGTGTAGGAGGTGGAAAGCAATGTGCTTTCACAGCCAGGCTGATACACCAGGTGAGCTGTATCTGCTGGACTGCATCCTGGTTTCCATGATGATGTGGTTTCTTTTTAAATCAACTGGAGATGAAGGTTTCAGTATAACTCCCCTAATACTTTCAAGTGTATAAAAGATGGGGGGGGAATGGCACGTTCTTAGCCTGAGCACCTACATTTTCCTGCTTTCCTTTGGAGCAGTGAACTGTTGTGAGAATTTTAATCTTCGCTGCGCTTGCCTCAGTTCTCATGGCTGTTTTCCATTCTGTTTTCCTTATTACTTTCTTTTTCTTCCTGTCATTCTTTGCTTTCTATTTTTCAGTCCCAGTTTGCGAAGGGTGTGGGTTCAGAAGGGTTTCCTTCAGTTCCCAGTCCTCTGAAGGCATGAGAAATTGCCCATTGAGCCAATTCTCACAGCAAGGTATAAAAATAGGAGTAAAGAAAAGGTTACACAATGCTTGGATTGCAGCAGTTTGTACTAATGGGGAGATTTCAAAGCTGTGGTTTGAACAACATTTTTTAAACCTTATCATTTCCGTTAATTTTTCTCTCCCCAAGCTGTGTTTCAGCTGCAGGAACTCGCGTTACAGATTGCTTGGAGAATTGTACTGGAACACAGGAGTCAAGTGCTGAACGAGTCACGCAAAGCCAGAGAGAGACCACTAATTAGTTCTCTTTAGCCATAATGAGCGATTTGTTTGAGAAGCCTATCCTAAGAGTTTCCAAGCAGATGCTTTGGTCTCTGCTGTGAAATAAGGGGATTCAGAGTCAAGTGGACTTAAGGCTGTTCTGCCACTGCAGCAGAACGTGGGTACCCTCAGAGAATCCACCTGGTCAGTGCCCCAAATTGCCATTAGCAGTGAGCAGGGTACTTCACTGGGGTTCAGTCCTGCAAACTATTAAGAAACTGAAAGTTATCACTGGGGCTATGTTCATGCACTTTCAAGTTTCAGAGTTGTTTCTGAGCATTGTCTTGCTCTGCTTGCAAAACGAGCTGAAGCTAACAGCGAGCCATTCTCTTACTTGCCTCTGTGGACTTCAAAGGCTCCCAGTTATAGGAAATCTATTTAGCATTGGATCTGGTTTGTTTCCGATTTCCTTATAATGAGACAGACCTTTTTGGTGTGTTAATTATTATCAAATTGAGATGCTGAACACTACTTTTGATATCATGTCCAAAACAATCCAGTAAGTTGATTCTAATAGCAGTATAATGCTTCCCTAATGAAATGTCTGTCTTAAGCCACAGAGAGGAGCCTTGGATTAAAACCAGAGGAGAAAATCAAGCACACTATGGTAATCTTGTTCTTGTTTGCAAAATCATTCTGTGAATAAAACGATCAACCAAAAGCTGTATTCAATCATCCTCACACCAATTACATTACGTACTCTGTTACCATCTATTTTACTTCTAGCCTTTTTTCTGTTTGTCTAACAAAAACGTGGGTTATTTGGGTAAAGTAACATTTCTTCAGAAATAAAACATCTCTCCTGCAGAGCATCCTGTATGTTTGCAGTGTTTACCATGCAGCAGTGCCTTGGTTACCTCACATGTGAAGCCAACTGGCTTTTATTTGCGTGCTCAGTCATGGCCGGGGAAGTCACCTACCAAGGGAACCTTGGAGCCTTTCGCTAGCGATGGTCGCTTAATGACTATTGTGGCATCTTTTCAGATGCTTTCCCCTACCAAGGAGCTCTTGCCCACATGAGCTGCTCAGGAAAGTCATCTTTTAAATAGTGGAAAGAGGGACCAATCATAAGCAAAAAGAAATACCGCGGGACAAACAGGGCTTTTGTTTCTATTTCAGCAATTCGGGTAATAGCAGTGGTTACTCTAAATTTAGACTTCTTAATTCACTATGGTGAGCACAACTTCAGATTGAAAAGGCACACTAACATTGCCTGTTACAGGTGGGGTAATTAAGTGTTTGAAAGACAGCTTGAGGGTGACTTCTGCAGTTTGCCACTCACAGAACAACTTGGGTTGGGAGGGACTTGTGGAGGCACCTGGTCCAGCCCTCTGCTCAGAGCAGTTCTTAGCAGATCAGAATGCCCACAGCCCCTTGGGGTTGTGAACAGCGGTGATGATTGAGAGGAGAGTTGGCTGCCTCTTTCAGCAGCCCTTTCCACCCATGTGGAAGAAGATGCTGAGCCTTCCAGTTTGCTTGAAGGTTCCTTGTAAAGCAAAAGTTTCGTGGAAGGCATGAAGAGAGGTTTCTCCAAGGGACAGCATTTGGGACAGCTGCTTACAATTGGTTGTTACTCTCTCAGTTGTGAGATAAGAGAGATGTGAGTGGGCAGGATTCGCGTTCATGGCCTGCCCGGGAAGGCTGCTGTCTGCATCGCAATGTCCTGGAACGCTTGCGCGTGTGTGCTTTTGCTGCTACTCGCTGACCGTTCCCAGATGTGCTTAGGTAACCAAATCTATCAAGATTGTGATCTGGAGCTGCCAGCCTGCAGGCAGCCTGTTCTGGTTGAGTAGGCTGTGCTTTGTTAAATTTAGAACAGTGCGCCGAGCACCGTGCCAATCTCCTGACTCTCAGGCCTAGCACGCTGTAATTTATATTCTTTTGATGTGTTTTAATTTACATTTTAATTTTTTTTTTCTAACAGGAGTCTCCACAAGACAGTGCTATCACCCGAGACATCAACCGCACGTTCCCTGCCCACGATTATTTTAAAGATACTGGGGGAGATGGCCAGGACTCCCTGTACAAAATATGCAAGGTATTCTTTAAATTCTTCTTGGCTGTTTTTTGTAACTTGTACTGAACATCATTGACAGAGGTAACTGTTACCTGAGAGAATGTGTATGTGTTGCAGTTAACAGTATTGTGGAGATGGTCCCTGGTACTGGATGCACTCTGGTTCTTCACTGTAGCGCTCAGAGAAGTGGCTTATTAGGCTGCCGTGGTCTGGGGGCATCACTGTACACAGTCGCTGCACATCACAGTTTGATTTTCATCCAGGTTATCCCTTCGTTGGAGCAGCAACTGATGCACCCCTGAAAGTTTTATGGAGCTGTCTATGTTCAGTGCAGGGCTTTGTTTTCTTTGTGTTTGTAGCTCGAGATAGATACACTATAAAGTCCTGGTTCTTTTTTCAGGCCTACTCTGTCTATGATGAAGAAATTGGCTACTGTCAAGGCCAGTCATTTCTTGCTGCTGTGCTGCTTCTGCATGTAAGTGGTGGGTTTTCCTCCCCATTTGTTTTGAGAATAAATATTGCTCCACTTGCCTAGAACAAACGTTGGTAACTCCTGAACCGGTAGGGTCGCAGGCCACATAGCCACTTACGTGTTGGACAGTAATACGATTTTAGACAGGACATTGAAAACCTGCTGTGGTGTTCGTAACGACTCTTGTCTGCAGTCAACATTCACTGTTTCAGGACCCCTTCCCTTCAAAACCACACAGGCTTGTGCTCCTGATCACTAGCAGGCATGGAATTTGTGTACAGGACACCAGTGTAAATGTTTGTTACAGGGTTTCAATGTCAGATTAAAGCTTTTTAGAAGATGTTTCTATTGGAATGAGTCAGAAATATGGATGGTAATTGCCATGGGTCTTGCATACAAAGAAGTGACTTTATGACATTGATGGGATGTCAGTTTATTAGGTCTCAGTGCTAAGAACAACGCGCTGCATACGTGGGCTGTGGTACCGTAGGCCTTTGTGCTTCTCAGTTTGAGGGGTTAGCAAAGGATAAAATCATAGTTAGATTTTTCAAAACATGCTGAATTATGCTTTTGGAACTTAATTGTTATAGACATGATCTCATCAGAGTAATACCCTTTAATTGCTTGCGTGTTCAGAAGCTAGAGAGATTTATGGTTGCCCTATATCAGAAGCAAAAGTTTTAGATGCACTCATGCTTGGGAAATATCAGAGTATTAGAAATCTGTACAGATTATTTATAGACTGTTCTTTTTTTAAAGTAACGTCTGCTTTTTATCAGTGTCTTGATTGTAAGCATGGGTAGTTGAAACCCAACAGAGTTCCTCAGCCCAGTAGTGTTTTGAGATTTCCTCAGCTGCTTTTTAGTGGTTGTCGCTACCGTAGGGGACTAAGTATGAAGACTTCTCCGCAGTTTCCAGTGGAAGACGGAGTCTGGTCTTCGGCGGAGGGTTTTCCATAATGCTGTAAAGTCAGTAGAGGATATAGAGGAGGTTGTAAACTCCGTTCTTTTGAGACAAAAGCCGAATGATTGATTATAACAGCCTCGTAGTTCTTGGTAACTGTAATCTGCAATATTTGCTTTATGAGCAAGTACTTTATGACTACACTGAATTAGATGAAGAGAGGTGATACTTTCTGATAAGAGAACCGAAATGTTTGACAGAAACATAGGTGCTTGCCTTTAGCTTTTTCATTGTCATATGTCCATTTTTTTTAATATCCATTGCAGTAGAGGGACTCACTGTCAAGAATGATGCATGTGTTATTTTAGAGAGCTCTTTCTTTAACAATAGCTGTTGCTTCTGGGAATAATGTATGCATTTTAAAAGGCTACATTTCAAATAAGTTTCTTTTTATTTGATTCTCTTTGAAGTCAGCCTTTGGAGTGTGGCTGCTAGGGAAAAATAAATATTAAAAAGAAATGTTGCAGAAAAGGAAATTAAGTTTCTGCGAGTCCTTCACTACCAGGTTGGAATGTCTCAGCAAAGTTTTCATTTTAACAAGCTCCGTCTGCAGATTAATAATAGAGTACTTGAGATGGATGTTCTGTCCTTCACAGGAGCAAGTGATTGACCTGAAGTCAGGCTTTGCTGTGGTAATATGAAAACTGAATTTTGATGTTGGGGAGAAATGTCTGAACACTGACGAGCTTTCATGAGTGCTCCTTCAGTTTTAAACTGGATGGGGCCAGATTAAAGAGTAGTGACAGTTTGTGCAAGAGGGAGGGGAAGGGAGGCAAGGGCAAATGGAACCCAACAGCAGATGTAAATGCTCTGTGATAAATGCACTTTCCTCTCTCTCAGATGCCTGAAGAGCAAGCTTTCAGTGTTCTGGTCAAAATCATGTTTGATTATGGACTCAGGGAACTTTTCAAACAAAACTTTGAAGATTTGCACTGCAAGTTCTATCAGCTGGAGCGCCTCATGCAGGTGGGTGTTCAGACTTGCACGAGGTGAGTGGCTCAGAGCTGGCAGTCCAGAACTGGCTATTTGACTGTAACCTCGTGTAAGGACGAAGAACGAGGACTGGCCATCCTGGCATCCTTAGAAGGTCCTTAAATTTGTCAGGCAGCTGTTGGGTCAGGCATGGGTTGATGCAGGAGCCCGCTTTGCTGCATTGATGGTCACCCTACCCTGCTTACTTCTGTTGCTTTGGGATTGCAGGTAGAGTTGCAAGAGAGTATAAATAAACGTTCAGCATTTATGTGTTTGTTTTATTATTAGGAATACATTCCTGATCTGTATAACCACTTTCTGGATATTAGCCTTGAAGCACACATGTATGCTTCCCAGTGGTTCCTGACCCTGTTCACTGCAAAATTCCCTCTCTACATGGTCTTCCATATTATTGACTTACTCCTGTGTGAGGTATGTGTTACAACTGGAGACTTGTACTGTAGCAACTTCTGACAGTTTCTCACTATCTTCATTCATGTCCTTGTTACTGTCTGTTCTTTCAGAGCTAGGCATGTGATAATTATTTTTATGTGGAAGTGTTATGTTTCTGCCGTGAGAGTTCTAAAGACATTTTAAAGAATCTATGTGAGATTCTGTGCAGTGCTCGTGGAATGAGAGTTAATTTACAGATACGTGGATTCCTTTGTTGGTAACTTGTATTATACACAATGATACCCTAGTTTTTCCTAGAATATTCTTGCATGGATGCCATTGCGTGTAAGATCGTCCATGCTGGTAATCTGACAAGCTTGGAGCTCTTTCTCCTGGAGACCTGAAGTCTCTTTATACTTCACAGCATATATTTAGAGAGCACAATGCTTTACATGGAGATTTTGTATGTAATCATGTTTAAAACAGTGTATTTGGTAGTATGCTGGTAAACAGCATAATTAGTGTCGGAGCTTATTAACATAAGGGAACAAACCACATTTTGTACTGAAGCATCCTTGGGTTATTTAATGATTTGCTGGTTTACTTACCTGTTAACTTCATGCATCCATTCTTCACTGGATCTGCGGTTGTTACTGTGAAGTGGTGTCTGAATTTCCACTGCTGAAGGGTTTCGGCATTCATAAATCTTCGGGTCAATGCTTTTACCCTTTCTCTGTCTGCTGCTTGCTTTGTCCATGTGCCAATGTAACAGAAAGCAACAGATGGGATTGAGAAAATCAGTTCTATTTGTTTAGAAACACATTTTCAATTCATAAATAGTAAATGTGTTCATAGTGAAGTTTTAATGTTTTCTTACATTTCAAAGTAATAGTGAAATAGTAAATTAGTGGGAAAAAGAAAGACAGGATCTTGAAATAATTGAACCATGTGTCTTGATTGACAAAGGTTCCCCTCAGGGTGTGTGCTACTACTGACTGTAGGAACTATTTGTGTTTAATTGGGCAGTATAAATAAAACACTTCCAACGAGTAGTGGCAAAATAGATGATGTGGAACTCTGTCCTAAAGTGAGTCACTTTGATTACACAACTGTCCCAACTTCTTAATGCCAGACCTTAATATAATGATGTACATATTGCTGCGTTTGAGTCCAGCATTTTCAGAAGTTGCTATATGAAAATTAAATTATCTTGACCTGACCAACTAGCCATTAAAAAATAAAATTAAGTACACAAGGGTGCCTTCATCTTTTCGGAGTTTCAGACTACAAAGGGGATGGTAAAACCTGTGTTGAAACATTGCTTTGCTCTCTGTAATGGCTGTCCAGTACAGATACTTTCCTATTGTTTGCAAAGTCATTTTTAGGGCCTTTGATTTAATACAGAACCTGGTTACACTTGTATCCTGGTTCTCCTCTTCCCAGAAACTAGACAAAAAAAACCCAAAACCCACCAAATAAATTAATAACTACTGAGAAATTAATTTATTTTGTCATTATTTTTCTCTCCAGGGAATAAGTGTTATCTTTAACGTTGCACTGGGATTATTAAAAGTGAGTATACAGAGTTACATCGTCTTCCGTGCATCATCATGCACCATGTAAAAAAATGAAGATGCATGTTACAGAAATATTAAGCGCTTTTTTTTTTTTTTTTTTTTAAACACTAACAACTCCCGGTATTACCTGTGCTGTTGTCTGGCGTGCCCTCTACTGCACCGAGCGCTTGCGGGTGGGCTGGTGGGGAAAGAGAAGCTTGCAGAAATAGAAACAAACTGTTTGCAGAAGGTTAAAAAGCAGTTATGTTCTTGGAGCTTTGCAAAACTGTTGTTGCTTTATTGTCTCTGGGAGTCCAGTAATTGTACAAAGTCTGCTCTGCAGTAATGGGTTTTTCTTTCCTTCTCTTTAGACTACAAAGGATGATTTGTTACTGACCGACTTTGAAGGGGCTTTAAAATTCTTCCGTGTACAGCTGCCCAAGAGATATCGTTCAGAAGAAAATGCAAAAAAGCTGATGGAATTAGCCTGTAACATGAAGGTAGAGATGTGGCGGTGCAAGCGTATCGTTCATGGGTACAGCTTCGGTCTCCTGTAGCTGTGCAGCTCCCTTGTCCAAACAAGAAATGTGTGGCAAAGGAAAATGTCATCTGGTCCTTAAAGGAACCTTCTTTTGAACAGAATAAAACCGTAGGAACTAGAGCTCAGTGTGTAGTGTAGGCTGGAGAGATGCTGTCCCATAAATGAACTAATCTCAGTAATTCCTGTTCTCAATAGAATTTATTCAGAGCACTCCATGAGCAGTCCTGTATGTTTCAACATTGGAGGTGGGTTTTGCTTGGTTGTGTTGTTTTCTATAATTACAATTGCCCACTAAGTCCTATTTCTTAAATGTAACTACATGAAAGTTCCAGCCTTTGACATTAAGACTTCAGTTATATATAGCAAAGATTGCCTTACCTCCCAGCTGAAAGTCAGTTGCTTTTCTAATCAGCAAATACTGTAACTGAAGCTTTACATGGGCACTTCGGAATAAGCCCTTAAAGGGAAATTCCCCCCAAAAAAAGATACAGTTAGGAAGTCATTGATTCTCCTCTACAAATGTAAAGATTGAATTCTAAAATGGAACTTTGATCACTTATTTAGTATATTTTAAGGAAGCTGTAATTCCTTCTTTACAGTTTCATGTACATTAGTTTTTAGTCAGATACACCGGTCTGGTTGAAAGACCTTTTTCCTTAAAACTCCCCAGAGGAATTCTTTGTGGCACCAGTGCATAAGTGCACAGCTTCCCCAGTAGGTTGATGTTCAAGGCATCTTGTTCTCTGGGTGTCGTCGCAGTTCGTGTAACAGTGTTCTGCAGTGTTCAACATATCTCACGTGAAACTAGTGTAGAAATTACGGAACAATCACGAATGGTTTAGCTCTCCAGGCGTTTTGCGTTAGCACACGTTAGGCATTGCATGTGCCTCTGGGTAAGATTGTGTGGAACGAGTGCCTTTGCCTTTCATGTTTCTCAACAACAACCTGCTCCTGTTCCCACTCTGCCAAACTTCCCTGCGTTCCCAGTGCCGTGTGAAGCAGCTAAAGCGAACGGGCGTCTCCGAGCAGTACGGCAAGGTTGGCCGCTGCTCCCTGGAGTGCTGCGTGGTTTTGGGGGGATTACATGAGAGGGTGTGGAGAAAGTACAGACTGTGCTACTGGGCTCTACACGGATGCTGAGCTCTTCTATGTCACATCCATGTGTGTTGCGCCGGATGGGAGTGCTGTGCTTTCTTTGGCCTAAAATGTAAGTCCTTTGCTGTCAGCAGAAATCACCAGCTCTGTATCTGGAGGTGTTTTTGGGCAGAAAAGGGCTTGATGTCAAAATAAATCATTTATAGGAAGGGAGAAGTAGCCTGGCTAAGGCATTGTGATTACTACAGCACTCTCTGGAAAGGAGGTCAGTAAATGATCGGCTTGAGACAATGCTGGATTATTTAAAGTCACTCAGTGTTGCAGTCAAATGCTAACAGAGAGACTGCTGCCTCCTGTGCCCCTGGAAAACTGTGCTGGGACTTCAGTGCTCATTGCTGCTGTGTGTCATCGCCATGCAAACCCCAGAGCCTTGCTGACTGCCCCAGGGCACAGTTCCCTCTCGGGCTCCCATGGCCAGAATCAGTGACGATAGGAAATCTCAGGATCACCTTATTAGTGGGATCGAGAGGCAAAACTGGTTTAAAATACAGTGGTGTGCCTGCCTTCCTTCTCTCTCGCGTGGCTGGAAGGCCTCGCTTCTCAGGATCTAATAACCTTTACGTAGCTTGAGATTCGGTGTATGAAACCAGTAATTTGGGCAGTGTTTCACCAGGGGCAGAGCAGTGAAATAATCTACAGAAGTTACTGGCTTCCTTGTCAGTAAAGGGTCACACTCTGCATGTTTGTCTGGAGAGCTTAGCAGGAATAACTTCTGCAGTTGTGATGTGGCTGGGCTGCCTCCAGTTAAATGGGCTGACATCTCCCCAAAAAAAGCCCGCTGCAGTGCGGTGCCGGTTTCCGTGCCGCTCTCACTAGAGGGAGCCTGGCCACCAGTGTTCTGCAACTCACCTGAGGCTGCTGATTCACAGCCGGATTCACTAATGATGCAGCCAAAGATCAGAGAAACTAAACATGTTTCCTTTCTGCCCGTCATTTCAGCGTATAAAATCTGTTTAACGTGTTTCTCGGACAAGGCATTTTTAGAGGAAAACATAGCCATACCTTTTCCATTTACTTGGTTTACTGAAATACTAACAAAGGTTTCGCAGCAACTTTTCACACTAGAGATGTAATTCGGGTGCACACTAACTTGCGTGTGAACAAAAAAGTGTTGCTAAACCATCGTAGCATACGGCACAGCTGACAGACGACACCAGGAAAGATGCTGGTCAGGATCTGTTACAGGTCCTCTTGTGTTCTCTGTCCCTAAGGACTCGGGCACTGTGCTCAATCTATTGAATTCCGCACCACCTTCCTCTCCCTCCTCACAAAAGAGGGAACTGGGACCCCGGCAGTCACTCTCCTGGTGTTGTGTGTCTGTCAGAGCTGAGGACAGAATTTCAGCTTTCCGAATCCCAGAAGGGCAGGGGACAGGGATACGTGCTTCTGAGTTGTTGCTGCTTGCCGAGACACCTAGGCAGCCCTGGGACTGGGCTGTTTTCTGCTGAGCTTGAGTGACACAAGCAGAAATGTCAGCTGAGCCTGCACTTGCCCTTTCAGCATTTGCAGTCCCATGTAAAGTAAACCAAATACTCCTGCATGATGATAAATGGTCCAGCTGAAAAAGCAGCTGAAGAAGCCTCAGCATCATGCTAGTTCAAAAATGAAGCACATGTTGTGGGTTTTGAGGCAGTCTGTTCTGCTCAGCGACTGTGGTATTTGGAGCATCGATAGCTGCACAGCGCCAAGACAAGCTCAGGTAGGATGCTCCGGTGGGTGCCTATCAAAAACTTCTATATCTTCCACAAAAGGAGAAGAAGGAGGGATGTTTCTGTCGTTATAGTGAGTGGAGTAGAATTTTTGCCCATGTCTGATGGTTTGATACTCAGAGTGAAAATGTTAGCTGTGTTTTGTGGAGGGCAGGAGTTGCCTAAAGCTTGTATCATAACCCTGTGTGAATTGTGTTCTTTTATTGATGTTCTGGGCAGGAACTAACGGGCTGCTTTAATTTAGATTAGCCAGAAGAAGCTGAAGAAATATGAGAAGGAATATCATACCATGAGAGAGCAGCAAGCTCAACAGGAGGATCCTATCGAAAGATTTGAGGTAACGCTGACCTCCCGCAGGCTGATTTAACACACGGGACCTGCAGGGAGTTTCTACTTGGACTCCTTTGAGCAGTTTTTGATTTGGGACCAATTTAGATATGACAGGGGAGTCAGCTACATGAACACGAAGTGAGTCTGTCTGTATGGGCAATATTAATCAGGATGGGTTGTTGTGAGCCCACCTTCATAATGAAAGAAAGGCATAGTTTGAATTCATACATGGGCTTACACAACTGCTTCACTAGAGCCCGTTCCTAGCATTTGTGTAACACGCCAATTGCTCCAGAAGCCATGAACAGAAAAAAAACGCCTAATTGATTCCAACTCTGCCTTCCACTGATTATAATCCCTCCTCCACTCCTCTCCCTAATTTCAAATGATGTATGTTAGGGTAAGTATGTAGTTTTATAAATGTTTTATTTATCAAATAAATATAAGAACAAATTTCGTATTAAAATTATGTGTCTGTACATGCAACACATTAAAACACAAATACATATACATGTAAATATGTGTTTTAAGCTGAAGGGTTTTAGGTAAACTTCTTTAATGTCTGTCTGTGTGCTGGGAGTTGTAACAGGAGAAAATAGAGTGGTTTTCCCAGGATCCTCCTCTCTTGCCTATTTCCAGCTTGCAAATTCCATTTTGAGCCAAGAAGATCCGTACTTGTAGGAACCTCCTGGCAAGGCATCGACGTCAGAATGACACCCCTACTATTGCATTCTTCAAAATCATTTGAAGTAGTAGATGAGCAGAGTTATTTGTATATGGTTTCTCCTCAAGGCTAATATTTTATTTATCTGTACAATGTGGCTAGCTGGTTTTGTCCTCGTTGAACTGCATGCGGGTGGGGTTCTCTTTGCATGCCCAAGATACAAGGTGGGCATTTGTGCTCAGGCACAGGAGACACTGTGTTTTACGAACACCTGAAAGACCTTTTTCTTGATTGCTTTTGCTTTGTTTCCCACAGCGGGAGAACCGGCGCCTGCAGGAAGCAAACATGAGGCTCGAGCAAGAAAATGACGATCTTGCACACGAACTGGTGACCAGCAAGATTGCTCTGCGGAAGGATTTAGACAATGTAGGACATGGCTTTGTGCTGTCTAGGGGAGACAGTTCCTCATTACTCCTCTCACTGGAGAGGAGGTACAGAGTATTTTTTATTTGGGTGGGACAGGATTCTCTCCTCCGTGTCCTTACTGCAGACTGATGATATAGAGGCCTGTGTCCAAGGTCCATGGGAAACAGGACCAGCGACTGAAATACTAATTACTCTGAATGCTTTTCAGAGTAATTAGAGGGAGAAGAGAGGCTCTGAGCCTGTACTTGAGGAGTTGCTTTCTTCTGTAGGTATATTAAAAGAAAGTCTGGCAGGAGCTAAGTCAGGTCTTGGGATTGTCACAGAGATAACGTGGGCGCTATATTCTCTTTTCCTTCAACTGGTGTTCTTCTGAGTAACATTGCATGGCAGACAGGCTTTTGAAAAGTGCCTAATGAACTTGAAAGCCTGAGTCCGTCTGGCTCTCAGAGGAGTCGGATTCTCAGGTACCTTAGGCAACAGGAAAATGTTATTGTGGTTTCCATTTGACTTGTTGAAACCTGCCCGCATGAACTCGTCATCTGGGGTTGTTTCCCCTATCAGCAGGGCTCTCGGGAGGAAACTTCAGGTTTGCTTTGTGGTACAGGATTTCTTTAAGCCTGCTGTCCCATTCCCTGTTTTACATACATAGCCATGTTTGGGAGATTTTATTAGGATATGTGGGAGGTTTTTTACAGGACATGCAGCGACAGAAAGGTACATGTGCAGGCCAGAACGCATTTAGTCTCTCTCCTGGGGGAGATGAGTAGAAGAGTTCAAGTGCTCGTGTTTTGCCATTCTTGTTCTGAACCAAGATAAGTGCAGTTCTGAAATCTCAAAGGAAAATTACTTTTGAAAATCATAGAGTGCAGGAGCCGACAGGCTTTAAAATGTTTCAGCCTATCTCCTTCACCAATTTGAGGTTTCCCACGGTCTCCTGGAAACTTGCTGTTGGAAAAATAGTCATAGTAAACGTTCATGTGAACGGGTGGAGGTTGCTCTTTGTACGGTTTGGTTTACGACTTTGGGGTTTGTCCCATCTACTGCTCCTTAGTCTTAAAATCGGTGAATTGTAGAAGTTTGCTCTAGAAGCTGGGTTTTCAGACCGCACTGGTATGTTCTCTTCCTGCTACCTGTGCTTTTCCCCTTTATTAAAGACAGCTTGGAGAAGGCTGTGCAGGCTGCCCTGTGGATGCAGGGGCTGGACTTCAGCAAAAAATGTACTGAGGAAGCTTTTTATATCAGCTATTAACTGCTGTTTGTGGCTGCTTGAGCCTGTATGAGACACAGTTAATGCTTTTACATGGATTCATTTAAACAGAGAGCTGAGAGCGGAACAAAATTAAGCAAAATCTTTGAAATACCTCATTGGATATATATGAGTTGTGCCTTCAAAGATGGTAAATGATGTTGGCAGTATTTGGGTTATCCCTCAGGAGGAGATAGGTAGGTTTGATCCTACTTTAGGACCCTGATTAATTCTTCTAATTGGGTCCTGAAATGCTACGTTTCATTCTACTAGCTAGGTGTCCTGGAAGAACAGTACCAAAGGACATTGTTTAACACACCTTTTCTAATACCTTCATGGCGTGTCTGAGGTTTTGCAGCCTAAAGGATCAAAGCAAAACATTTGGGAAGACAAGAATTTCCTTAATAGCCTTTGCACTAGACCAGAAAATAGGCTTCATTTTTCTGCTGTTGCTGGATTCCCACATTCCAGTTTTCTTTAACGTTAAACAGCTTAAACCCCACGTATAATGAAAAGATGTTCTCTTCGCCTTTGCCGTCTGTTTTAAAGGATCAGCAGGACTTTAAGGGACTAACATTCACTTTTTGATTTTCTGCCTTTGAAGGGAATTGGTACAGGTACTTTCTGAAGAGTTTATATTTGAGTTATTGATCTATTTTTACGTAGAATTCATACAGCTATTGGAAGTACTGTGTTGCTGTCTGTAAGACAGGAAAAGGTGTCTTAACTTTGCAGAGAGAGTTTTTAGTGGTTTATAAAGAGCCTGACATTTTTCAATGATACATCTTTATTCTTAAACTGCAGTGAAGGAGGATTGTATGGTTTCTGGTTGGACATCTCCTCAAGGAGGAAAGGAGAAGGGGGCCTGACTGGCGTTTGCTTTTCGCAGTATTTTCTGGGTGTCATAATAAAGATGGTATCACATCCATTGGTGGGTGTCATAGAGTTTTAGGAGTTTTTTTAATGTTCTGGAGGCATTTTTCATTAATTCTGTTTTCATTGCAAGCTCAAATGTTTGCAAACTGAACTTCGGTTTAGGCTGGTGATCTCTTACTGATTTTGCGCACTGCAAGCTGTTCTGTGCTGCTTGTTGTCTTCAAAACACATTGGTCAACTGCTCATCTGGATGAGAAACCAAAACTTCCTTCTGTTACTGGATTTCTTTGGAGCAGTCCCTGCTCCAGCTTTGCTAAAACTGGTCACTGAATCAACGTAAGAGTTTTGGAGTGATGGAGTAGTGCTGTACTTGGTTAACTCTGATTTGCTGCTGCTTTGCCACTGCAGATGGTAACTTTGGAAAATGTTTTTTACAATAAAGTTTCATTTTTATTAATAACAACGAACAAACCTGTATGAATAAGAATGAGAAGACTGCTATCTTGGCTGTGCCCACGGCTGCCTAGCAGCACTGGCACAGCAAGAAAGCCTCTCTTTAGTGCTGTGCTCCACTCTTTGTGTTTAGGCGGAGGAAAAGGCAGATGCTCTGAATAAGGAACTGCTAATGACCAAACAGAAGTTGATTGATGCAGAAGAAGAAAAGAGGCGCCTAGAAGAAGAATCAGCTCAGGTTAGGGGCTTTTCTGTCATTTTCCCATTTCTGTGCAGTATAGCAATTTAAAAAAAAACCCAAGAAGTGACAAATGTGGGAAGGGCTTACTGTTCTAAGTCATGTTTGTCACTCTTCTGTAGTGTAAAGGGCGTCAGCACAGCAGAATTTTTCACCCTCCTGCCAGGTGTTTCGTAGGGCAGTGGTTTTTTAGGTTGAAATCCCGAAGGCGCAGACTATGCCCGAGGGTGCTGCACACAGAGGCAGTGCAGGGCTTCAGCTGTCAGCACTTTTTTTTTTTTTTTAAATACTTTCTTCTCTTGGGTAGTCAGTTTTTCTAACAATGGCCACCCAAGTCCAGCTTCTCCTTGTGTACACGGTGCTGAGCCAGACCATTGTTCCCTGGTGTAGAGTATAGGCTGGCGTGAAAGCAGTGGGGTTAAGAAGGAGGAAATACCACCTGGGTGTTTTTCAGGCTGTACAAATACATAAACCCTTTTTTTTTTTTTTCTCAACAGCTGAAGGAAATGTGTCGTAGGGAACTAGATAAGGCAGAGTCAGAGATCAAGAAGAACAGCTCTATTATTGGTGACTACAAACAGGTGAGTACAACTTGATGATGATGTGGTTTGCTACCAGATTGCAAGACTTTCTCAGGTATTCTAGAGGAGATTTCTGGAAATAGGTGTGATCTGTGCCATGCATTTGAGGAGACCTTGTAGCTGTTCAAAATGGGATGGGTTTGTATTTTATTTTGCTGAGATCCTGATGCTTGGTGGGTCAGTTCTGTTTGTCCCTGCTTCTGGCATCTGTGGGTGATGACAGTTACAGCCCAACATTGTTTACTTGTGGTCTTGTATGTCAAAGCTTCACCTCACGCCAAAACAAAATGTTTTTTTCTAGCTTCCCTTCTTCAGCCAAATGGTAACTGCACTTCAGAAGTAAAAAAGATGGCCTTTTCCTTTCAAAGATACTATTTTGGAATTCAAGCTCCTGATCATAAAGGTATCAAAGGAGCAAATCCACAGGTCTTTTTAGTGGGCCCATAACCTTCAAATCATGGAGGTGAAGTCAGCATCACACCGGTCTCAAGGAGTGAACTGGTTTTGTACTGCTCTGGCTGGCTTGCCTGGTTCTTTTATCCCAAAGGCAACAAAAAGAGCCATGCTATTCCTAACCTTTTCTGGCTCCTTTAGCAGGGTCAAACTGCTAATAACTAACGTTGAAACGGCACCTTTTGCTGTGGGCATAGAAGAATATGTAGTGAATGAGTATATATGCAATGAGACAACTACATGCAGCATCCTGTTTTTCCTGGCTTTCTCGCAGCCCTCAGACTACCCATGTTGATATTTCTCTAGTATTTATTTGTGCTTTAGTATTCATTTGGGAGGAAATTTACATTTATAAATGGTCTGGTAACATGCTTTTGCTTGTCAGATTTGTTCCCAGCTGAGTGAGCGACTGGAAAAGCAACAAACAGCAAATAAAGCTGAAATTGAGAAAATACGGGTAAGAAGCCAGATAGATCCACGGTTTGCAATGTTTAAATTTCTTGGCAAAATAACAGAAAGCACACAATTTATTTAATTACTAAAATGGTGGCTGAAAGGGAGTTCCTTAGTGACTTACAGCTTTGGAAAGAAGATCATAAGGGGGAGACCTTGGAGAAGAGATGACTAACTGCCAGCTCTGTCCCATGCTGTATTGGTTACATTAAGGCTGATTCTGGGCAGTAATAACTTTATTTTTTTGAGGGGTCTTTTTTTTTCTGGAGGGGATTTCTCTGTCTTCTACCGTCAAGTAACACGCAGGCCGAACAGAACCCATTAGTGCAGCAGGGCACTTTAACCACAAACATGGCAGTGTTTCCAGAGCCCGTAAATCTTGGGGGGGGCTGGAGTTCCTGCGCTGCTGCGCATCCCCAAATGTTCCTGAGCTTGCGAGTCATTAGCGGTCCCTCTTGTGTTGTGCTGCTCATCCAGAGCAGAGGCAGGAAAGGCTTTGATCCTATCGCCAGCATTCCAGTGCAAGCGTTCACGATCAGGTATTTACTTTAGCAAAAAGTGGATGACTGTGAGCACTGCCGGGAGTTCTTCAATAAAGAAGGCCGTGTGAAGGTTGCTGGTTCCACCAAGGACGGTTCAGATGAGGACACAGATGAGGAGAAGGAAACGCTGAAAAACCAGCTGAGGGAAATGGAGCTTGAGCTGGCCCAGACCAAGCTGCAGCTTGTGGAGGCGGAATGTAAAATACAGGTAATGCTTTGAAGGTTCGTTTTGTAGTCTGTATGGTATGGCTGCACTCCTAGAAAAACGTGAGTGTTGCAGAGGGGTTGGAACAGATCCTGTTGGTAAAACTGTAACCTGGTATTTCCTGCATGGGTTATCTAACCCAAGATGGGGTCTGAAACGTAGCGTGTACAGACAGAATAACTGAAATTGCATGAACTGTATTTACCAGCTACTGCAGCTTCCAGACATCTGCCTGGCTGCAGTGCAGCGCAGCGCTTGCTGCCTCATCTGCTGCAACTTCTTGGAAGAAATCCAAGCTCTGACAAGAGTACTGAATCATGCATTTCTTTATCTCACAGTCAGTGTTAAACGAAGGAGTAACATGTGACAGATGTTAGACATGTTTCTTAAAACACGATTGGAAAGCGCTCCAGGTATTTGAGGTATTTGTGTAAAATACGACAACACGGTTCTTTGAGCCTGAAACTGGTATGGCAGTTCACAGAAACGTTTGTAGAAAGTCCACTTCCTGTGGGAATAGCTGCTTCTCAGATGGGGAAGAACTAAAGGGTTTGGATGTAGTGAAGCAAGCTCTGTGTTTTCACTAGGGGCAGTGACACAAGTCTTGTTTTGTTTTTCAAAGCTGCTTTTTTTTTCCTTCATCAGCTTGTTGTGCTACTTTTAATTTACGTAAGACTTGTTTAACTTCTAAAGTGGCCAAGAGATTGGAGATGTCCTAGAGCCTTCTAAGTTTAACTCATACAACCTTGTTCAATGAATGCATAACAAATTAATGAAATTACTCTTCCGTTTGCAGGATTTGGAGCACCATTTGGGTCTGGCGTTAAATGAAGTACAAGCTGCAAAGAAAACATGGTTCAACAGAACAATAAGCTCTATAAAAACAGTGACTGGAGTCCAAGGCAAAGAGACTTGTTGAAAAGCAGTTCTGTCAAACACACCTTCTTAACACAACACCTTTTGTTGCCTTCCTTGGCCAGATGTTTAATTCTGTGACATGAGAGGACCAGAATGTAAATAAAATAGAAACACAGCATGTCAGGATTTCCATAGGTCAGTGATAAAGAGGATGGAAACACAAGAAAGGTTTTATTGCTAGACGTGGGATCTTCATACTACTGATATTTAACAGGTGATGTAGCTAGATTGAAGCTCTTCAGAGAAACACTCCATTCTGCGGTCTGGCTGGAGGCTTATTCACAGACTAGGTACGAGAACTTACCAAACCCTAATTGTTAAGTTTACATATGATAGGTTTTTTTACAGTTATAACCTTTTTTAATATTTTATTTGAAAGGAAAAGTGTCACTAACAAAGTAAAAAAAAAAAAAAGTAAAAAGAAAAAAGGAAAAAAAGGAAAAAAAAGGAAAAAAAAAAGGCAAGCAACAACAAAGACAACTTTATCAAGAACTACATCAGTGCCAGAAAGCAGTCCCCAGAGGTAGGATATGGAGAGTAGGAGGTGACATGTTTTGCTTTATGAATGGGGATGATTTCAGCATTCCTGTCGAGCAACCCCTCTTTGTTTTAGTAGATGCAGCATCCATCTCTCTGTGTTTGGCATTTATTTCTGTTACTAATCAATTCTATGCAACTCTGGGCTTTTTTGGCATGGGCTGCCAAACAGATTCACAACCTGAGGCAGGGAGACTTGTCTGAGTGCTAGACAAGAATAATCAGAATTCTTGGCAAATTTCCGTTTCACTTCTGTGTCATATTGTTTGATCCACATAGCAACAGCGCTAAAATCCCCAACACCAGGACTGCTAATAAGTACTAATTATGTGGATGGTCTGACATTCAATTGAGTCTTTTTGTCTGTTTTTTGTCAGTCTCTCTGTTTCGGTTTCGTTTGTTTGTTTTTACCCGGCTGTAGCAGGCCTTCTGCGAAGCTCTGAGAAAGCTTCCAGGATTTAGTTTTGCACATAGGTATGAATGGGACAAAGAAACAATAAACTGAGATATATATGAGGCAAAAATCACTGCGCGAGTGTAGCTGTGAGCATTTATAGCTGTCCAACTGGCTTCCCTGGTAACATGTTCAGAGGCTGTGTAGGTCATTTCTCACGCTCGATGCAGTTGCACTAATAGGTGCTAAACGTGCTTGGATTTCTTATTCAGTGGATTGTCTTGAGTTCTCACCAGAAAGCTGTAGAATGGAGTTTTGCACCTTGTAATTTTTTTTAATTTATAATGGTTTGTGTTATGCTGAAGTATCTATTGCATCAGTGGGTAAATTTTGTGTGCAGTGTTGAGTATAAGCTGGTAACAATAAGAGGCACTGGTTTGTATATAAAGATATTTGGTTTATTTTGTATTTCTACCTTTTTCTTGTTTACTGTACTAATGCTAGCTAACGTACTCTGTAACTACGGAATAGAACATGCTATGTCCAAGCTTTTTTCCTTAACTGCATACATTATCTCTATTGTTTAATACCAAAAAACCCAATACTGTAACTCCATCAATATTAGATGCGTGGACATTGTGGTAGCATAGTTGCAGTGTGTATACTTTATGAATCGAAATATAAACTAGTAAAATTGTATAACTATTTTGTTGTTTCATTTCATTTTAACAGGAAATTAATTAAATATTTTGCAATATAAAACGAATTCTCTTCTTCAAGTAGAAGCCGTAGCACCTTCAAGCTTTTCTAAGGCTGAAAACTACAGTCATGCTGCAAAGGGCTTTCCTAAAAAAGACTGCATATTCTCAGTGTTGCCAACACTGCTTTATGTAATAAAAATCTAGGGTTTGCTTTGAAAAAAGAAACTGCAAAAGTGACCTTGTGCAGCTTGAGGCTTGTGACTCAGTATTTCTCAAATGTGTCCAATTTAGAACATCTTTTTTTTCCATGGCCCTCCAAATTCTACTTGGATCTGCAAAATAAATGTAGGCTAGCCCTGCTTATCATCATCACTAACAAATTGTGTGGGGTCAAGTGTCATTCATGTCATCTTCTCTAGGATTTTGTAGTCGCAGCTGAACGCTGGGTTTGGTGTGTGACTGGATGACTGTGCTAATTGGGTCGCAGTGCAGCACAGGCTCCCCTCGCTGTGTGCTCTGCAGAGATAACAAGGAGTAAAAATGTATTTTTGTCACCAAACTGGCTAAAAGTGACTGAAAGCAGCCCTGCTTTAGGAGGCTGTTACCAGACCCCACTTTTCTAGCCACACTTTGCTAAAAGAGAATGGCGTTGCAAGGTTGCACGTAGTCTTTGCTGCTTTGTCTTTCACAGAGGTGCATCCCTTGGTAACTTCAGGTCTCCAGTTTGTCAATAATTGCAACTTTTGGAGAAAGTTTGAAAGTAGATAGAAGGTACCTAAATATTTACCCAAATAAATAGCTAAGAAGAAGAAACAACCCAAGCCCAAAGCACTTCATCGGCTTGTCTTCCCTGAAGGCCTGGGGAAAGTCTAATAGTTACTGTCATCTTTCCGCAAAAATGAGGTACTTGAGGGGAAAGTTGCCTTATTGCTCAGATCTCTTCCACTCCCTAAGTAAACATTACCTCAAAATTGCATGCAGCAGATACTCCCCATTTTAGTGTGGACATGGAACACATAATGAGAAACTAATTGCTTCACAGCATTTTGTACAAAGCATTTTATAGCCAGTTTCCAGTCATTATGGATTATCTTAAGATATCTACCTGAAGGATTTCTATGCTCAAAAATAAATATTACCAATGTATTTCACATCTGACTCCATCTAAAATATCCACAGCTAATTAAGAAAACAGGCTGACGCGCATCTTTTGAAGTGCAATTACATGTGAATTACACAAGGAAGCAGGTAATTTTTAAGATGATGAAGATGAATTTGCAAATGTTCAAGATTATGAATACACAAGGTTAAAAAAAAAAAGTATAATTGAGTCAGAGCTGCTATAAGCATGAATATTTTACAGACCATGAAAAGGCAAGAGGGTATTGGCAATGCTTTTGGCATTATGAAGATGGTTAGTTATTTGCTGGTTGTCGGTCCCCTTTCTGTTCACACAGGCCTCTCAGCTGGTTATGTGCACTGAACTCAAGGTAAGTGCCACTGCTGATCCTGGGGTTTAAGTCTTGTGTGCTCCAGGCTCCAACTTCCTAATGCTTTGCATGTTTGTGCTGCCGCATTCAGTTCCCATGGTCTCCTAGGGTGGTAGCTCTAGGGTTACAGTCTCATTCTTGTTGCACAACTTCTTGGCTGCTCAGGCTCTGCAGTTGCGAGTAGATACTCAAGATCTAGCAGAAAGTTTTACCTTTAAGCATTGCTGGTAAGCTGCCTCGAAATTTATATAACTACCTCCCTGACTTTTTTTAGCTGCCCTTCTTATCCATGGCAGTGATATAAAGTTCCTGTTATCAAGAGGAGGATTTCACTCCATCTGTTCAACAGCTTGGCTCGCGTTCATCCAGCCTAACTTTAGATGCTTCACAGAGGTGCCTAACGTAAGAGCTTAATCCGGCGAGGTTTTTCAGCCCTTGGTGGGAGTGGGGGTGCCAGGGCAAGTGGCTTACCCCAGCCATGTGCCCAGTGCCCCGATTGAGCAAGGAAGATAGTGCATGCCAACTGGCTACACTGCAGGTCCTTCTTAAATAATGAAAATGTGTCGTCTGTGGGCAGAGTGAGCATTGCTTTCTATTTTAAATTTTCATCCTTTTTTCTTTTCCCCCCACTTTTTTTTATTGTGCAGTATTATTCCTCCTGTGTTACCAGAGACAGTCAAGGGCCCTGCATACAAAAACCTTCAAAGTTCTGCTAGAATTTACTGCTGCACGTCCGTGATGACTCTGAGGATTTGATTTTGCGGCGTTTGTTGCATGCTAATGAAACGGGATGAAATGTAATCCCGTACCGAAGGCTTCTCCTCAGGATAATCTGGCCACACAGTCCAGTTAGAGGGATGGCAGGAAAGCAGGGACTGTTTCAAAAGCATGACTGCCCCCGTTAAGAAACCCTATGTGTTGCCTGACGTGGGCGTAACGTTGGAAATCAAGGATTTCCTCACAATGTGTAAGTTCTTGCCAAATGGGAGTGGAACTGGGCTGACTTTGAAGTTCAACGCGTGGATGATTGTCTGAGATTGATTTGGCTGAGGAAGGGCAGTGTGGAGCCCCCCAAATTCCTCAGGTCCCTCCTTGAGTGGCTGCAAAGCAGAAAACCCCACGGGGTGCAGCTCCCAGCCCCAGGGAAGCTGGGCACTGGTGGCCACTGCCTCAGAGGCAATCATGGCTCCCTGCTCCCTCCTGGGCAGGGGGGCAGAGCCTGCGGGCTCAGGGCGATCTCTGATAGGCTGTCACACTGACTGGCAGCGGGAGCAGCCCCTGAGAGACGGCGGCTCATGAGGCTGGTGTTGGGTAGCACCTGTGGTGGCCCCTCCATGGCGCCATCTTGATTGCTTGAAGCTTCGTGGGTGGCGAGGCAGCGTGCCGCAGTGGTGGGCGCTACGCTCCGGGTAAGGGGCCGTGGAGCAGGGCGGTGGCGAGGGGAAGGGCTGGGTCTGCCGGGGCAGGAAGGATGGGCTGAGTGCGGCCTGCTGAGCCACTCCTGAACCTGAGGTCTCTTGGTCTGGCAGTTCCCTCTTTCCCCACATGGCGCCTGGGGGGATCCCCTCAGCAGGCCGCTCTCCCCACCACCTGTGGTGCCACGTGCTGGTGGTGTCTAGAGAGCACTAGGGCAGGGGTTTAGAAGAAAATGTTAATCGCTGGACATTGGTAATATCTGGGGGGAAACCTGTGCTGAACCTGGTAGTATGTTAATGGTCTTCGTGGAGAAGATGTAAAATTTTCTCTTAATTTGAGTGGGATTTAAGTTGCCTTGTCTCTTCTGCCCTTTGCCGACAACACCACAGGCTCCTCAGGCTGAGAAAGGTGGTAAATCCTCCTCCTGTGTAGCATAGCACCTGCTATTCTGGGGGGTAATTGTTATGCCAGCTTATCATAGCCAGAGACAGGTTTGTTCCTTTCTTGCGCCAACTTTGCCGAGAGGTGAAATGAGGCCGCCTGAAGCGGAAAGCTTTGAAATAGGATGTGAGAACTAATAAAGCGCTGTGTGCTTGAACCGTTTGATCTCTAACGTGATGAGTGGCTGCCTTGTACTCTTCTCCCCACGGAGACCCTGCACAACAAGAAGCCAATCAAATCGCTGACTGCTGAGCAGGTTGAGGCAGTTTGTGGTTTCCTCCTCCCGCTCACAGGCGCTGCTGAACGCGGGTTGTATTCTGATGCTGGAAGTACAGAAAGCTTGAATAAGGAAAAAAAGAAATCCACTTCTGTAAATCTTAGAACCAGTGTGGTAATGCTTGTGTAGGTGTGTAAAATGAAGCTATTTCTGTGCAGTAGCTAACGTGGAAAAGAAAAAGGACTGTAGCTTACGTGTTTGCACGTGCAGTGCATACAAATGTATTTCCGTTGGGTAAAAACTATTGCGAACGGAACTTTTCTATTTTCTACTCCTAAAGTTATGGGAGGAGAGCGTGTGATTTATCTGATCTCCTCCCGAGGACTGCAGAAGCAGTTTGCTAACCAATTTTGTGAAGTATCTTTTATTTTTAATTCAGTAATTATATTGTGGGTTTTGGCCCAAATTGGCATAGATGAAATTACCGCAGATCGCACTGTGAAAGTCCTAGACCCTGCAAGACTTGTAAAGAGCAGTGTTAAATAGCAAGGTTCTTAATGAGAATTATCTTTATTGAATAAACTTTTAATGTTGAATTAAATGCTCTCTATACTTTCAGGGAGCTAAAATCTCTTTTAATAGAATTCAGCCATTAGGTGATTTAAGTGGTGAACTAATAAAGACAGAATCTGTCAGGATGCCAAGAGCATCCAGCCAGAGATGCAGATTTCAAGACAATATTTCTCTTTGTACTGTCTTACCCTTACTACGTGTATTTTTGGGGCTGCTTGGCATGTCATATTAATTCTGTGTATGTCAGGGAAGAGTAAACAGAGAAGACACTTGCAGGTGCATTTCTCATGCTGTACTCTTCATTTATTTGATTTTTTTTTTCTTCCTTAGGACACTCAAATCTGTGCCGAGTTTCTGTTTTTCAAATGATTAACTCTTCAAGTCCTAACCCTTCAGTTTGGCTAAAAAGCACAGTATGATGAGTATGTTCTGTCTTGTTGGCTGCAGATTTACAATGGAGTAGAACTGATGGGATGGTCAGACTTCTCTCCCAACAGCACATTCCTACTGGGGACCACCTGGGCACACCAGTGCTAGTCTGGGAGGGGGTAGACCTACAGCCAGCCTCACAGCTGTAAATCCTTAGTTTGTAGCAGTAGGAACAAAGCAGTTAAGTTTTAATGTTTAATGATTTAGGCTTTCCTCAAGCCAGTAGGATTAACTCAAGTATCTTAAAACAGTTTTGCAGTCAAGACATCCTGTAGCACTATTCTTACAACTCTTCTTTTTGCTGTGGGTAACTCAGGTGTTTTAATGCTGCTTTTCACTTCTTATATTGAAAAGTTTTTGTGATAACTGTGCCAGGAGCTTGATGTTCTGTAGGTGAGTGACGTAGGAAAGATGCCAACTGTTTTTGTGGAGAGACGCTATTGCCGATGCAGCTTTTTCTAAGAGGGGGTGTCCTAAAAGGTACTCTGAACTGGCTGAAGATGACACATAATGCACCGAAATGCGTGTTCCAGATACGCTACACAGTTTATTTTGTGTTTATTTTATTTATTTTGAGAAGCTGTGGATGCCCCATCCCTGGAAGTGTCCGAGGCCAGGCTGGATGAGGCTTGGAGCAACCTGGTCTAGTGGAAGGTGTCCCTGCCCATGGCAGGCGGTTGGAACTAGATGATCTTTAAGGTCCCTTCCAACCCAAACCAGTCTGTGATTCTGTGATTTTATGATTCTTTGTTATTCTCTTATGAGACTGTTGTAAAAGTTGTGTTACGTCCTTGTACAAAAAGGATCTGCTAGGAGGAAGTGTAATAAAACTGATGTAAGAAGTAAATCTGTGGGATGCATTTCTAATACATCCTGAACTGGGCTTAGCATACCGGTAAGTCTGTTACTCTCTTGCTTTACTAATACCGGTTGAGATGTGAGATGTAGCAAACTTTATAGCAAAAATTTATCACATAATAGTGAAAACTTCTTCAGAATATGAAAAACTTATAATTTGCCTTAATTAAAATGTTAGGGTAAAAGTATTTTTTAATTGGCTCTAGTGACGAGTTACAGTTGGAGGTGACGAGATGTCAGTTGTTTGCTTGCTATATCATGTTCTCACCTTATGGGCCTTCGGTCTGCAGCTTAACTCTGAACGTGTCTCTGGAGGTGGTAACTACTCAGAGTAGACATTGTTTTATAGAAGTGAGCACGCTGTTTGAGTTGTTCAGTTACGGTGTTCACCTTAACCAGCAGCTTGTATGACAAAAGTCGTGATTTTTAGGAAGGTTCTACAGCACTTCAGGTGGAATCACAGCCACTCGGAGCTATCAGACTCCAGAAGGTGCAGATGAGGTGTGCAGGCTGCCAGAGAGCAGAAGCCCTCATCCTGCACAGTTAGTGTGTACCATGAATACATCAAAGCTGTGTGTTTAAACTCCCTGCTGTGAGCATCTGTTAATGCATAGAGCTGTCTGTGTGATCCAGGGTAAAGAGTAGCCTTAGAGCCACATGCATAAATGAATTTTGGGAAGTGACACTAGAATGACTCTGGATGGGGTTTTCGAATTTCTCTGGCCAGTTTATGCCACACAGGGAAAAGAAAACTGCTGTGCAGATTTCATTGCATTTCTGTGCCTGAGAAAAGGTAGTAAAGCACTTGCTGGGCTGAGACTGAGTGCTGTGCCACTGTCGGCTTTCGTGATGTGAGCAAAGGGGTTCATACCACAGAAAACCACTGTGGTTTTGGCACAGTTCTTGGCTGACAAGAAAAAAGGGAAGTGACTTAATGTGTTCTGTGCCCTGAAGGCTTAGGCTAGTTTAAAGAAATGGTTTTATGGTAATTTAATACTGGTGCACCAGAGTGAGTGGATGGGAAAGAGGAGGAGGATGAAGGCTTGTTGCTCACAGAGCAGTGAATTTATCTGAGCTCCTCACCTGCCCATGGTGTGGTAGGGCTGCGGCATAATCCCACTGAGAACCACTTGTGGAGCAGGACCTCATCTAGCAAGGGGGGGATAGTGCTTGCACCAGATGACTACCGTGCGTCCCTCGGGGCTGGTTTTTGCATGCTACAGTGAAAAACCAGGCGTGCCAGAGGGGCTATGGAAGCCTGTGCCAGACTTCTATGAATTATGGATGAGATGTCTGTGTGCCTACAGTCTCAGCAGTACGTAACAGACTGTTTTTAGAACCCCCCAGCAGCTCAACAGCCTGCTCTGAGCTCTTCAACGTCTTCAGAAGTTCCAGGTGCTGCGCATTTCCGTGGTTAGGACAGAGCAAGGAGGCCAGTACTGAGTAGTGTAACTGGGAAGTTCTAAATTTTGGCCAAGTCTTCATTCATTTGTTCTCAGTGAGAATAATTTACTGTACTCGAATTCAGTTTATTCCTCATTTTTCACATGAATGCTGCTGCGTTTCTCTAATCTGGGTATGTGCTAGTCTGGCCTAAGTGGTTTCTTTGTAGTTTTAAATTTTGTTATATTTGCAAGGAGGGTGTTGTCTTTTGCTTCAGCTTTGTAATTTTTAATTTGTTCCAGTATTAGAACAAGCCAGTTCATTGTCCTAGTCATCCCTGTATAGTCCGTGTGCCCTTTGTACATAGCAAGGAAGGTGAGAGATTATTAGAGTACAGAATATCTTGGGATGGCTGCTTGGACATGCAGCCTGGTCGTGGCAGACCAATTCTGTTGGGCTTCTATCAGAGGCTGTAAACAGATGCCTCCTGTAAGGAGCTCTCTGTTCCTTACCCTCAGCTATATGCAGAACAAATTTACAGAACAAAGGATTGGAATAATGACAAAGAATCTGTGATACTGCCCTTCCTGTACAGGTCAGCTGGAGCTGTGAGGGACGGATCCTTTTTCGTAACCGTGGCATCGCTGGAACGGTTTATTGATTCCTGTCCCTTCCATCTCCAAGTACAAAGCTGTTGTGTAGGTGCAATCCCATCCCTCAGCCAGGCAGGATGAGATGAGATGGGCTGGAATGAGGTCTGCCACTTAAGGCTGAGGCTTGCAAACTGGCTCTGGGTTTCCCTGCAAGAGCACCTTTCTTCTCAGAGTGCACAGGAATGGAGCCCTCAAAGTCAGTTTGGAGCAGTTTCTTGCAATTTGGCTTAAGTTTCTGGGCATTTAAGCCTTTAATCTTAAACCAGCATAAGGAAGATTTTTTTTTTTTTTAAATAACTGCATTAATAAAAGATGGAGAAAGCTCCTGTCACCCTTTCTCCAGTCACTGGGATTTGGTCCCATCTTTGTCTCCCAGGTTTGTTTATTCACAGCCTAAACTGAGGCACCCACAGACCTCTGGAGTTCCCAAGCTGCAAACACAGGAGCGTATGTGTCTTCAACATGTAACAGCATCTTTCTCGAAACCACGTTGTTCATTAGAAGCAGGATAACTGCCCTCGAATCCCTGTCCACATGCTTGTGCTGCATGCAAAAGTCCTGTTGCCACTTCAAGACCTGTCGTGTCAGTATGTAGGAGTTTGTCTGGAACTGCTCTGCAGGGCAATGTGATTTGATTTACTGAGCTGTAGTTTGTCATCTCACCCTGTTTTAGCCTTCTCACTTCTGCTGTAATCAGAAGTTACCCCGATTGTTTTTAAAAAATCCCTTTGAATAACTGATAACCAGCAGAGGGCTGAGTCTGCCTTTACTGCAAGCAGGAAATCCTGTCTTGGGTATGTGTCAGCACCTAAGCGAAGGGTATTAGAGGGAAGGGTTATTTGTGCTAGGGTATGTGACCCTTTTTTGATATCCAAAGGCCTTTTTAGGTTTTTGCCCCCTGTTCGTGCCTGGAACAAGAAAGGGCCTTTTTGTATTACTGTAATAAGAGTAGACACAGGCTTTTTTAGTTTTACAAATGAATGTGCTGGGATGCATAGCCCAAAGTGAAGATGAATTCAAGGCCCTGAAAGCGGTTGCAGCTCCAGTTTCTTTGTACCAAGGACTGGGGTGACAAAAGGGAAGGATAATTTACTGCTTAGCAAATGGGAAAGAGAACTCCTCTTTCTAGCTGACTTGCTGGAACTCAATCCTGCAGCAAACAACCAAAGTCAGCATTATGTTGTGAGCACTTAAGTGAGGTGACACTTCTGTTCTTGCAGAAAGAAGGGTGCTGTTCACAAAGAATTTGTGCTAGCTTAGCAGAAGGGACAGTTCTGGTGAAGAAATGTCTCTTCTCTTTTATGGAAGGCTTGCCCTGTAAGGACAGGTAATGCTCGAGCATGTAAAGTGCCTGTAGGGAGTTCTGCAGCAGAGATGGAGACTGCTCTGGCAGTGGAGAGATTGGGTACTCAATGGACTGAAGGACAGTGCAGTAGGTCTGTGGGACTTCAGTCTGAGGGTGAAATCTAGAACACTACAGCTGGCATCCAGCATGCAGTTGCGTGATCTGGCTGTGTATGTGCTCTTTGTGGAACAACAAGAATTGATCCCATGCTTAAGTCTTTCCTTCGAGCGACAACTAACAGTTGTCACCCAGTTTACAGGTCCTGTGGCTCAGACTGTCAATGCCCCTGTTTTCAGAAACCTAAATGCTGAAATGAGCACCTTCTGACTTCTTTTGCAAGGAAACTTGGAATCAACTGCCTACGAGCCTTGTGGAAGGTGTCTGAGCTGGGGGAACATAATAGTGTCTCAAAGAAGGACAGCTAAGTACCCTACTTTTCTTTTGAAAGTAGAACTCTACTCTCACTCTGCATTAACTGCTTTTCCTTAGCATTTTGTGAGTCTTTTAAAACAGAGCAGCACCAAAGTAGACCAGCACGGGGGATGGTTTAGTGTTTGCTGTAGACAGGCTGTGAGCGTGCCTCTGACTAAACAGGAGCTTTTGTCAGCCCCCAGTGTCCCAAATGCCTGTTATAAAACCTTGCATTTGGGATGTTTCTTCATGAGAAAAAGGAACTGCCATCTCGATAAATCAGGCGGCTGAAATTAAGAGACAGTAGGACATGGAATTTCCATGGTCTGGTATTGTGTGTTTATTGTAAAGTGGGGCTGGAGCTGGTTCTCTGAATCTTTGGGCAGGTTTATAGACGCAGCAGTTCTTTGCAACTGTGAGTGGCATGGACATCAGCCAATAAATAGTTTTTTCCTGCTTCGTCTGTAATCAAATACACTTTATGAAGGTGCTGTTGATTGCGGCAAGATAAAATGTGTGTCCTGCTTGTTAAGCAGATGGTTCCTTCTGCATGGAACCCTCCAGTGCTGTGCCAGCAAGGGATGGGCTAGAGTGGTCAAGCAATGCTGGGGAGGGCCTGAAAATAAAGGAGCTTTCTGTTGTGGATTTCACTGCAGGCTGACAGTGAGAGCCATGGCAGTATGTGGAGAACAAGTAGACAGACTTGGGTATTGTTTGTTGGTTTGAAGAGGGTGGGTGGGTAATGCACAAAGTGCAGCTTCCCTATTCTCCCAAACAAGATGCTGTGCAACTGCCTGGGCAGGCGTAGGTTAGGTACAGCTGGACAGGAATAAAACCAAGTGGGAGATGTCAGGCCATCACAGTGAAGACAGAGGGATGTGCCAAGCTCCTTTATCAGTACAGACTCAGTATTGTATTACTCCTCCCATGCACCGCTGCCTTATCTCCCCTTGGGTCATTCCTGTGAGGCCACAGAACGGCAGCCAGCTCCTGGAGTGGGCCCAACCGATTCCATTAGCTGTCACTGACCAGCAATTGCCAGGCTGCTGCTGAAGAGCCGTCAGCCTTCTCAGTACCTCCGAGTTGCTAATCCTCAGGCAGCTGGCTGAATGACCTCCTAATGAGCCAGCTAACAGTAAGCATGTACATAGGTATGGTATTATGCTGATATATAGGGTAAAGCTGACCTCAGTTTCAGTCAAGTGTTAATGATGTTTTCTTAACTGACTGCTCAGTTCTTTATGGATGTTACTTGCTAAATATTTGATGCAGCTCTGCATTTTGTGTGACGCATGGTTTAGTTGGTTTTGGTACAGTGGTCCCTCAATAGCTCTTATGTGCATAACTGACTAGTTGGCCGCACAACAGCAGGCTCAGCTGGCTGCACGCTGCTGGTCTGAGTGCAAAAGTCTCACAGCAAGTCTTGCTCTCCAGCTGTCATATATGCTAAGCTGTGGGGTTCCATACGTCGCATTTTATTTAGAGCAATCTCAGCTTTAGTCAGATCCCAACAGTTTTTAATCCTTCCTCAAGGTTGATCTGCTCTGAATTTGATTAATGATCTCTGCACTTAGAGTTGAAATGCTGAATTAAAGTCCAGAAAAAAGCACTTCTAAGGAAAGGTAAATGCATATGATAAAATGACTTGTCTTCCCTCAGAGTAAAACTGTTCTGTAACTCCAGGCAACTGGCCATACTTGTATATTCCAGCAAATCTTACCACGAGTTTGCCTCAAGCAAACAACAGCCACACAATTCCCGTGGTACCCTCAACTCCTGCCCTCGGTGGCTCTGGACAAGGAAATTGCTCGGATTTGCTTCAGACCTCAGAGGACAAACTGGGATGACAGGAATTTAATGTTTAGAAAATACAGTGAAATGAGAGGGGCAGGAGAGGAAAAAAGTTTGAGAGAACCTTAGTTGTTCTTTACACGTATCTTTCAAGACAACAGACATCCCATTTTTCTCGTTAGCTAAATACAAAATGCCCAGTTTTCATTGTGAAGTAAACCCCACCTTCCTTGCGGGCTCATCACCACCGTCTCCGGGCTTTTCTGTGGCTGCTTCCACTGGCTAACCCCAGTGGTGGATGTGTGCACCAGCCCTTGCACAATTTCAGTCCTGTGTACTCTATTCACTGCCACCTTTGTGAAAGAAGGCATTCTGCTTGCTACAGCATAAATGCGCTCTATGTTTACGTCTCAAAGTCACAACTTTGCTAATCAACATCTCTGCTAGAACTGCAGCCCCAGGAAGTCTGTCTCCCCTTGTGCTGAGCCTATTACCTGACTAGAGTAGGAAGCACATCTGTGCTGTGGCTTCCCGGGCTTCAAAAAGCCTTGAAGCCAGTTTCCTCACGGTAAACGAAAACCCCAAACCCAATCATAAGGCCGTAACTCCTGTTTACAGAGATAAGCCTTTATTGTGTGCTACTGGAGCAAACGGGACATGGTTACGGTGTTATATACAGAGAAGTCTGTAGCACTGGGTTACAATCCGTGGCGAATGACCCAAGATTACAGTGCAGATCTAAGTGTTGTGTACAGTAACAGTGGCTGGCGTACAAACCACAACACAGAAGCCGAATGAAGCCAAGTGTACAGGGTACAGCATCACGTGAGGAAGCAACTTAGTGTACAAAGAGCATTCCATTCCTTTACATTCGCAGGCTTTTTTGGCTCGTGAGTAGATACAGCTCAGTTTCAAATTCAGTGTGCAGTTCTTTCTCTTCCCACTCAACTGTTACCAAATTAAGACAATTTGAATGTTCAGATTACATTTTTAATGCTATAAATAGCTAGGGTTGTTGCCGAATCACTTTATTTGAAGTTGCTTTATTTACAGCATAGTCAGGAATAGTTTAAACATCATTGTTCTCTACACATTACAAATTGGGAGAAATCTTGATTATTTTGAAAGTAGTCTGTAATTAGACCACAAGGATCTCTTGTACTTCATTTGGAAGTTTAATTCTGGGTAACTTTTTGGAGAGAGATTCAGAATGATGGAATTGTCCATCATACTACTCATGGAATTTGTTCACAGTATTTAAGGTTTAGGTAGTTCAAAGGTCATACTGCTTTTTATTCAATGCCATATCCAATCTTAGTGTAAAAATAAACACTCTCCTCTGTGGATAAATAAATCCACCTGTTGGCTGCAGGTCAGACCTCTATTGGTGAAAGAGATTTAGAAAAATAGACCTTTTCTTTACTGCTTACTATGCTGACCCACAAAGGAAAAGTGAAATTCATTCAAGTCTGGAAACAGAAATACAGTACAAGTGATTTATAGAATTGCATTCCTCCCCTCTACAAACTTGCTGAGCATGAAACACTGCCCCAAAGCACTGCCTCTGTTTTGGCCTTGTCTGGTGGAAGTAACTGTCATCAGAACAGTAACACCACATTGCACTGCCCGGTTCCCAGTCCGCCCTGCAGCGTGCAGACTCTCAGCAGGGCTCTGCCTCCTGAGCATTCCTTGCTTAAGAGTTCTTTAGACGGATGGGTGGTGGTAGTTGGATTATACAAGGGAGATGTTTTAGCCCAAATTAGTAGCATTAGTGGCTTTCATTGATTTGATGGATGGTGATTTTTGGTGTGTGAAAATTAAACCATCTGAAAAAAAAGCTTATGAGTTGGGCTTGGAAAACACCAGCCTTTCCTCAAAATCTCCAGTTCTGAGACTGCTTCCTATAGATGTGCTTCTCAGTAAGGGGCTGGTACATTTGGCAGTACAGGTTTCATGCTCAACTTTGTCACTAAGAACTGGATAGGACTTTAAAAAAGCATCCAGCCCTCTGGGACTCGCTCTGCTGCAGTGCTTCAGTGCGTCTGCAGTCCCCCCCAGCAGTGCTGCTCTCCTGGAAGCGCACGTGTCCCAGAATGGCTCTGGGGCAGACGGAGGACGGGTGACATTCTGGAGTGGAAGCAGTAGTTAAGCACCAGTTGCTGGCCCCTGCAGAGGCTTGAGAGAACAGAATTGCTTCGTAGAGAACTTGTCGACCTAAAAAGCTTAGTCAGTTTGATCAATAAATATTGACTTAGGGTTAGGATCAGAAATAAGACACTGCACTTTGGAACTGGAAGACAGAGTCAGCTTCCTCCCTTTTCTGTCCAAAAGGAGACTAGCTTTGAAACATTTGTCCTTAAGGACTTTTGTGATGGCTGATGCACAACTCGCTAAGCGCACATGAATGTACCTGTCCCTTTTTCAGGGAAGAATAGATGTAAGACTGGACAAAGCTTTGAGGCTTTTTCCTGTGGCTTTTTTTTTAAAAACATCTGTTCTGTGTAGTGTTGTCCCTGAAGACATATTTACCCACTCTTAAATTATGCAGCATTGCCCAGAGAATGGCTCTGTAGTTAAGTATGCTCTCTGCAGTACAGCCTCCGTTTTCTTCCAGTAATGTGTATTTCCATGCAATAAACACTGGCAGAAAACTACACTTGTCTTTATCCTGCTATTTTGAGCAGGAAAGCAATGATGCTAGTTTGAAAATAGGAAAAAAATCTGTACAGCAAATCAGAATTTTTGTAATTAAATTCAGATGATCTCTAAGTTTTCAGAAGCTGTACTGTTCCGAGTGCTGTTCTTCAGCTCACCATTATTCTGCTTGAGCAGTATCACTTTCTGTCTGCTTATTAACAGTTCTTTGTGGAAATAATGGAAGAATACTCTCTCCTACACTGACTACATTTTACTTTGTTAGTTTACAGGATGCCCTTACAGAACTACAAGTTCTACTGGGAGTGCAGAAATACACACATTTCCGTATGCATAGATCATTAGATTGTAACAGTGCCAGTAGTGAAGCAAAACCTGCCAAGATGTTCTGTTGCTCTTAATTAAGCTTGATTTATATGTGCCTGTTGACTTCAGATGCAGTTAGTGTCCACTGCTGAGATGACAGAGTACCCTGAGTAACTTTGTATTGATTACGCTTACACAAGCTTGTGCTTTTCTAAGAACGCGGAAATGAGCACAAAGAAAATAAATAAGTACATCAGGTTGTTTCCATGGAACACTGTTAATCAATTTATTCATAGCAGCTTCAAAGCACGAAGTTAAAACTTACCTTCTGCTCTACTCCCTCCGAAACAGATGAGTGCTATAATTAACTCCCCTCTAGTTTAAAAAAAACAGAAGTGGATAGAATGTCAAAATACGCTTTTCTGGCAAGATGAACCTACTCTGTTGTAACCATTTCCACCAGTATTGGTGACCTGCAGTATGTGCATTACAACGTGCAGCTGTGGAAGCAGTGTCTGCTCTCCCTTATTGCCATGCTGTTCCTTGTATAAGCAAGCTGTCTAGAATACTGTGGGCATTGTAGAAATAAGTTACTAGTACTCCTGTAGGGGAAATACTATTGTTCCTTTCCCTCCCAAAATTCAGGTGCATGCTATATACACTGCCTGGAGCAGTTTCCCTATCTTGGATATGGCTGAATCAGGAAACAGATTTTCTTCATTGGGTTTCTCCTGTTCCTCTTCCTCCTCTGGAAAACCTTCCATCCTGGACTTGTTGACTGAACAGAAAAAAATTAATCTCCTGTAGCAACACCACTAGGCACTTTTAGCCTGCTATCTGGGTATCTTAAACCTATTATCTAATTTCTTATAAACTATGGAAAAACCAGTACCATCTCCCCCTGCTCTTAGTATACTAAGGCTGTGGGTTTACCACAGTAGACACCAACTTTCTGGTTTCACGACAGACTCTCTATTAATGGACTTGAAAAAGGCCATGGAGCTTTCCCTCCAACTTCTATCTATGATGCTCAACCTTTAAGACTGGACAAGGCCATTCTAGCTTCATTTTTCTCGTTCCTCTCTCTCTCCTCAGTCCATTCTACCAGGACCAGAGGCAGTCAGCAAACGTGTGTTCAAGTAGAAGCTGTGCTACACCTTGCAAACTGCAAAGCAGAGTAAGGCACCTGGAGCTTCTTGATCCAGGTAAGGGACAGGAATGAGGTTTAAGTCCACATGCTGTTTTGGAATGAAAAATTAATGGCAAATCTTACTCATTCCATCTCCCCTGTACCAGTGAATGAGGATAGCCAATTACATTCAATTAATGCCTTTTAGAATCACTGTAATTTGTTCTAGTAGAGATAACAGTACAGAGGTTTTCACAAATATGTACTTGTGGCTAGCTATAAAACATTCTGATGTTGTTTATTACACATCACAGAAGAGACTGCACCTTTAATTATCTTATTGCCACAAACCTTTGAAGTTAGAAATCAGATAAATTCAGTTTCAATCTGTGGTTAAAATTTTCATATGCTCTTTAAATTGTTCAACTCTTGTTTATCAATGGATTATTAATTGGACATGGAAGGGAACTCTTCCACTGAGAAGGCTTCAGTCTTTGCAACAGTTTCTGTAGAAGAGGCTTGATGGGTTCTTTTAAAGTACACTTAACTATTAAACTACTTGTGGTACAGTATATATAAGCTTAGATCATACAGAGTTAAGGCACCAAATACAAGATAAAACAACATCCAAAATATGAGATTCCCTTTAGAACTGCCCATTTCCACATACCACTTTTGGACATTCAACTCCTCTTAAGTGTCAAGGTAAACGTGGTCTGAATGCTTCATGCAGCCACAGGAACCGGGAGTAAAAACCACTTTACTGAATTTAAATCTTACACTATGACGAGCTTTTCTCTTACAGAACTCAGGCAGGTACTTTCAGTAAGGGATTGCATGGCCTACACAGTATCAGACAGGCCTGGCAGAAACAGCAGCCTTTCTCCTAGAAGACCCCAGACTAGAGGAACAGGCATACGTGTCCTACTCATGCTTTTGTATTCTCTTAACATCAGTCACAAACGAACAACTAGATCAGTGTCCTTTCTATAAGCAGAATGAGAAAAAGGAAGATGATTCAGGAGCACTAGAAATCCTGGGCATAAGTAGGTATGGATTTAGATGACACAAATAAAGCTAAGGAGACATAACCTCTGGGGCTAAGTAAAAAAACAGCTTTGTGATGACAATTCTCTTCATGTCAAAGCTTGATTACCAACTTACGTGGTTAATGTTCAAAGTAAAGTACAGGTGAAAACTGCTGCCAAAATCTATGGGTGTAGGACTCGAGTGCTGAGCTCCTCCAGTGAATTGCTCTAAAATGACTGTAACAGAATTTCCCCTTTACAGTAAGGATCAGATTCACAGCAAACCTGATGTGCTAAAACAGAAGAATGAAACTAATGAGCTGTTAGACAAGCTGTGTGATACACTATGGATAGTGGATGCAACTACAGTATCCCTTTGCTTTAAGCAAGTCAATAAAGTATCTCATTTTTAAGCCTGAGAGGGTCTGCATCCTGAACATTCAAGCTGAGTTACTGATTTTTAAGACAGTACAAGCGTTCTTAGCTCCTCACTGAGTCCAGCAGAGAGCTCATTTTCATTCTTTTGATGCCAGAGAGGAGAGGCCTTAGTCAGCTTCATGACTGAGAACAACAGTCTGAACTTCATATTTATATATCTCATCATGTATCCAGAAGAATCCACTGCAGCTGAGTTCTTGTGCCGTTTCCCAGAGCTGCCGGAAATAGTAGCTGTTTTTGTAAGCTGCTTCTATGACTTGGAACTCATCTGAAGCTGAGAAGTATTCTTTCCTTAAGTAAGAGACAACTGTCTACGGAGAGCTTAGCTAAAGGCAAGAAGTTCTAATACTGAATGATTGTCTCTTGGATCTCTGCTACCAGGAAAGGCAGAGGGAAACTTGCCGTTTTGTCTAAGTGAAGACTGAAATACGGTACTGTCTGCCTGCTCTTCTTTATACAGTTCTGGAGGGATGTTCAGGGATCCACCTCTAGACTGTGAGGATCTACAGGCTCACAGAAGTACAGATGCAGAATTACAAACAAAACAGGGGACACTTTCTTTCAGGGGATTGGTGACTGAAAAGATGGGCACAGCCAGGCTCACTCACCAGGGACACTGCTGGGACTCAACAGGGATGGTACGTTAAAGCTGCTCACATTTATTGCTATCTTGGAGTTTTAGAAATGCCAAGAGGTTGATGTCCCATAGTTGAACAGCCGACAAACAGGAGATTTTTCTCCTACACTGCCTGAAAAATCTTCATGCCACTCTTCCTTCATTTCCTAATAACATGAGGGACTTGTGGTCAGGGAAATTTTTCGCAATAGTTTAATGAAAGCAAAAAGCCTCAAAAAATTTTAGATGCGTGCACTTCTCCCCAATTAAGTTCTTTCAGTGGCTAGAGGGCAGAGTCTTTTATTAAGCAAGACACACTTTAAATCTTTTTTTGCTACCAGAAGGCAAGTGTTCTCAAAGACAGACTCCTAGTCTCCAGAGATCAGAGCTACCAGAGTAGTTTGCACAGATCTTTGGAAATGAGCAGAAATAGTCCCTTGGCACATGAGTAAGTTGAAATATTTGTAGAACTTGTTTCTCTGAAGCTTTTCATAGACTGATTAAAAGTTTCTATGAATCTAGAAGCTTTTATGTAACGATTCCCTGATTTAAGAGAATCAGTTATTTACTGAGATGCTAGGAGATGATCAGAAAAGGCAGGGAAGGACAGAATTCACAGAAGCAAAGGTATTTAACTAACTGCAGTGAAAGTCACAGCAGCAGGTTTACAGCACATTAATTGGGAGCCATGACAATTGCTGAATCATCTAATTAACTCACATTGGCTACACGACAGCAAATTAGACCGATTAGGAACCACCTACCCAGGCACTAAATTGCCTTTGCGAGGGCCGGATTGTGCACTGTGTCCAACAGACATTGCTTGGGCAACAGAGGCTGAGTGACACATTCCCTTCAGGAGCATAGGCTGGCCTCCCCCCATCCAAGTGGCACAATGCCCAGGAATAAGGTCACCATGTTCCAACTCCTGAACGTGTGCTGAAGGAAGACAGCAAGCACTGGCAGAGAGACATGGTGGCAGGAAGCATCATGTGCTACGCTCTCAGCTAGCCAAGCCCTCCGAACCCCTGGTTGCCTTAAAACCTTCTCTCGATAAAACATGCCTGGAGAAATCTCATATGGCTGGCAAAGTGGGAGAGACGCCCTGCTTTATTAAATACCTTATTTCTTCAAAGTTCAGAGTTGTGTATCTGGGAAAATGGCAAGCATTCCAGCCGCCACTCACCCAGCAGGAGGGAAAACGCTGAGGTATGGTTAGCAGTACACAGTACTTCAGGGTTTCCATCTGTGAAGACTGCTGTTTAAAACTTCAGTTCTTTGACCACTGCAGCTGGTGAAACGGAGTTGCCAACTCCTTGCAGAGCTGTGTATGTTGGAGAGGAGACACCAGCTGATTGCATCGTATGTATGATAACACCAGGTGGCTCCTGAAGTCATGGGCTGACAAATTCCTAAAAAATACTTCTGTCTAGCTTTCACCTATTTCAAAACAAAGGAAAACATTGCTTCTGGAATGTATGACCTCCTAGCAAGGTCGTATCTATGCTGCTCTTACCACACAGTCATAGCATTGGTGTAAATCAACTGGGATTAAATTCTCTGAAGGGAGATGGGGCCCCAGAGAACCGCTGTCCCGCATGGGCACCACAGGCACCAGTCCGACAGTGCTACAGGCTGGCTCGATGTACGTTTTTCCCTCATGAGGTCCCTCAAACTGGTAGAAAGGGACAGCAAGTACCTGCCTGACTATGGGTTTGTGTGCAAGGGTGGCTAAAGGCAAACAGCTGCTGTTGTAACACTGGACCAGTCTCTATCTTACCACTGTTCTGTAATAGCATTCCTCCATGCTCACCAGGCAGATCACCAAAGCTCACGGTTGTTCTTCCAAAGTCACTGGTAGCGCCATCCACCTCCAGATAAACCAGGTCAATTCGTCATTGCAAAGCTCTGCCTTCTTCTAATCCTTAAACTGCCAGACACCATCTCCCAAAATACGCACTATCATCTGGTTAGCTAAAACGAGAGTTAAGGTGGGCAGTGTACAGCACAGACTTTCCCTCGTGTCCTATTTATGGATGTACTAACCGCAAGAACTTCTTCAGAATTCCTTCCCATGAGCCAGAAATTCAAACTAGAATATAACATTTCTGCTTCACTGAAAAGGTGCTACAAAACAGGCAACAATACTAGCAGCTGTACAAAGCATGTGGAATCAGGTTTACGTACTCAGAGGTTGGGTGTACCCAGAAGTCCAAAGCTCAGTAGCTGCAAACCAGCCCTGTAATCTCACAGAAAAGGCACTCTAGACCATGCTCCTGTGAGGAGGCTTTTAAAAGGAAACCTGCAAGGCTTATGCAAAAGAAAGGAGTTTCTAGGTCTGCCTTGGCAAAAACAGTGCTTGTTGCAACACTGATCAAGCAGGTGTTACCGCAACTACTCACCAGGTAACTGCCTGGTGTTTCAGTTCGGTTAAAACCTACTGTTACAATCTAACTGCTCTCGCAGATGCCAATAATTAGGCACTTAAAAGCCTACATCCATGATGCTCCAATACACAGCAATATTTTGCTCGTTGCACTGTCAACGTGACAGTTCCTAGGCAATCTTGCACCTTAGGATCTTATCACTGATTCCAAATGGCTGCAAAACCCAGGATTTAGGAGTCTTAAGTACACGGTGTACTTCATGGTGTCCCTCCTGCTGGGGGGAGGCAGCAAAGGAAAGGGGACAAATTTCAGACCTAGGTACTTGCATTAGGAACAAAAATGTATTGGAGAAACTTGGTAACTTTTCAGTGAGAAAGAGCAGATCCAACACAGTGAGAATTAAAAAAAAGGCAGAAAGAGTGGAATTCTTAGGATTGTAAGACTTAAAAGGGTAATGACAAAAATGTGGAAATTCACAGTCAAAGCAGTTCTGATGGAAACCAATACAAATGGATTAAGCTGCCAAGTACAGGCCACAAAGAAACAGATCAAGTAAGAGTCAGCAAGACATTTTATTTATCAGTCCTTGAACTGGACAGTGCTTGTCAGACTGACATCAGTTAAGCCCAGGAAAGGAATACTCGGAGAAGTTCATTATAATGCACCTTAACATTGCCTTGACACATATAAAGTCTCCTGAAGGAAACAGAGCAGCCTGCTGCTCTGCTATCGGGACTGCTTAGCCTGACAGGCTGAAAGAATGAACTGAATTTTAAGTGAGCTCCAAACCAAGCCGCAGGTGTGCACCTTGAAGATAACAGCAGATGGAAGGGCGTACCACCGAATGGGAGGGACATTCGATGGCACCTGCAACTGCAATCAAATGTCATGTGCTGCCATGGGCAAGGCAGCTCCTCCAGTTCATTCCCCCAGGTGCCAGCACACAGGCGCCACCTGCAAGTCAGGTTCATGCCCCCAGTAGCAAAGCTAACAATATTTAACAGCTATTTCTTCTCTATCATCTTATGAATTCTATCCAGACATATCCTGAGTTACGGATAACCTACACATGCAGTTGTTTAGTGAATGTGATGTTTCAATATTGAAATGAAAACCAGTTTATTTTTGCCATTATATTTTGATGCAAAACAACAAGCTTTGGACCTGACACACAACTATATATTCTGTACCAAGTGTTTTCCTGTTTTACATACATATAAGCTGATCAGTCAGGGTTTTTATGCCTTCATCTCTGAATTGAGACCCTAAAATGCTCATACAACATCATCAAGTCCCTCCCTTTTACTTTTTTTTTTAACCATTTATTTTTATATAAAAAGAGTTGTTTCCAGCAACTTCAAGTACTGCGAGTACTGCAGTTGTACAGTACTTTACTATGCAACTTTGCATAACACAAGGTTATATAAAGGCAAATAAAAAAACCCTAGTATTTTAAAACTACACATATCATGTGCACCATATAGGTCATAATCCAAACCCATTTTAATCCAAGTAAAATGTTTGTTAAAACATTTACTACAGAACTGAAAAGAATTATTTATGGATGGCTGTATCCTAATTTCTAGCTTTAGAAAACCCCAGCTAAGCAAATTATTCATGCAGAGTTAAATCACCGCCTGCCTGCCTTCCTCTCCTCCCACTGCACCCACAAGAGGAAAGCAAACCTGGCTGCTTCATGAATTAATTTGGCCTCGTGTAATTTGATCTCTGCAGATTTTAACTGTAATATCATCAGACTCTTTCCATCTTCATTTGGAGTTTAGCTTTAATAGCTTAGGGAAATATTTTCTCTCTTTATTATGGCATCACACATTCCACTTCTCAGTTTTACTCCACGTACCTACAACCACGGTGTGGCTTTCAGAGCAGGCCAGGGCCGTGGCTTTGGTACCTACCCAAATGTTTTCCACAGGTACGCAGGGAATGCAGTGCCCGACACAGAGCAGTATCAATACAGCTTTTTATGCCACACAAGAGAAACATATCTGAGGGAGAACAGTCTTGTTGATAAACCCAAACAATTTCTTAAAAGCGTCAAGTAATATTTGCTCTTTTAACTGAAACTGGAGTATTTGAAGTGGCCTTGACAAATACAGAGTTGGAATTCAGACCTATGTATTACCTGTTTAAACATTCAGTTAAACAAGACATAATAAAAACGTGCCATATACAAGATTGTCACAGGTATATGAGGTTTTTAGAAAAAAAGCAATAAAAATATTCTTTAAGCTGAAAATAAAATCTCTTACCTTTTATATCACGATCTCAGCTTACAGTCACTACATTTCTGCTTATTTTATACAAGTGCATATGGCTACGAAGGTCCGGAGAGAATGAGAATAAAGTGGTATTAACCTGCTGAAAACTGCTTAAAAGTCTTAAGCTGTAACATATAGATGTTCCAATACCATTTAAAAAAAACATTCACCTTTCAGTTATTGCTGATTGCTGATTCACAATCCCAAAGTATCAACATACAAATATTTAAGAGGAAAAAAAACCTCAGTAAATTTAAAGCAGCAAAGTTTTTTGAACCAAATACTATGTTTTCCTATCGTTTGGTGATGATTTTAAGAGACACAAAAGCAATCCATCTGAAAGTCAAGTTCAGGCCTACCCTTTTTGTGCCTCATATTAATGATGTGGGGAAGAGACAGAGAGAGAGAGAGAATATATCATTTAATTAGCTTTTGGAAAAAAAAATATATAGGCTATTTTTTCTTCTGCCTTTTTGCTACATTTCATGTCTGCTGACATGCACAATGGTACAAAGCACTACTGCTTCAAGAGTGACCATTGTAAGTCTTTGTAGCAATCTGTACAGGACACATGCAAATACAGTCATAGTATTAAAATTCTGAAGTGCTTAAATAGTGAAGTTACAGCAGGATTCACTGCTTAAAGCAGGCACTCTGCTAGACTTTGTTTGTCTTCTGGTGCATGGCTTCCCCCCCAGCACACCAGTCTTTCCCTTCTAGTGTAGAGAAATAACCAGAAGTATACACACATGTATTGCTATGTACCCAAAGAAAGGACTGTGGCTTGGAGTAAGTATTGCTTTTCATTAAATGGAACAAAGTTCAAGAAGTGAGAAAAACGCTTAAAAAAAAAAAGAAAAAGGAAAAAAGCTCAGATTCCATGTCTGAAGTTGAGAAACCTCAAAACGAGCCACGTTTGTTCTTGCTTTTAAGACATGTACAAAATGCCATTTCGAGCCACACAACCTGATGGTTCTAGAAGTCAGAGAAGAAATCTTGAGGGCCCAAGTGAATAATAAAAGGTGCGATGCTGAGAGGCTGGCAATAGGGACTGTCAATGAAAAAACCACCTACAGTGGGAAAAGAGCAGAGAAGCAAAAACTTCACGTTAATTTCAGAGACTGGCTGAAGCTAAAGCTCCATTTAAATTTCTCTGCTCTTTCAGCTGCAAGTGGAATTTTCATTGTAAAACGGGCACTTTTGAGTCTTTGAAGGTATTGAAACATCTAACGCTTCCAAGGTTACCACCTTCTAAACAAAGAACTGACAGCTCATTCATATTTTCAGTAAAGCAGAGAAATGTAAAATATGCAGCAAGGGGGGCAAGTTTACAATGTGGTTAGTAACTCCCAACAAATGACAAAAAATAAAAAATGACTTCTATAAATCATCTGAAATGACTGCCATCATGTTGGAAAAGAGCATAGCGCCCTCCTGGTTTTTGAAATAGGAACAAGTTGTTTGGCTTAGCAACGTTCATCGTATTGAATTGGTTCAGAGAATATTTTGTTTGAAATTTTACAAAGCTGGGGATTGGGGGAAAAAAAAAAAAAAGAAAAAAGAGACTACAAACAGTTGCCAATCAGGGGAACTCCAAAAGGGGGGGGGAGGGGGGGCGTGTGCAGAGGAAAGATTCCTTTAATGAATATTTGATTAACAAAAATGGGCTCTTATCAGCCATGCTTTTTCTGCTCCGTGATGGCTTCCTTTCATCCATAGGCCAGCAAAACAGATGAGTGATTTCTGAGCACCGCTCCAATTTGACTGCAGCCCCGAGACCCTGCTCGTTATTCCAACACTAACGCACGGATGACAGCAGCGGGCTCGCCACTACTTGGCAACAGAGCTGCTTTTTATTAAAGTACCACCAACACCAAACGAAAGCGAGAGTACAGCAGAAGAAAAACCGTGTAAGATGTAAACACGTTCCTAAGCACAAGTACTTCTCTGAAGAGTAACGGCTGCTGTTAATTCCAAGAAAAGCAGCCTGTTACGTAAGCCACCCCTTATGCTTTTCTAATATTTCTGTCCCTGTAACAGGGGGTGTAGGGGCAGAATTTTACAGGGCTTTGAGCACCGTTCCTACACCCTCTTCACATAGGAAGCTCACCCCGCCTTGCGTAAAGGCAGTTTTACAGCTAGGGCAGACCCTACGGAAAAGCAACGGGTGACGCCTGAGCAGAGAAGCGCGGCCAACAACGCTGCTTATTTTGCGGGGTGATACCTTAATAAAGACTATGTGAATCCCCCGTTAGCGCCCACAGCGGATTTTACGCACAACTCTACAACACACGGAGACAGCCTGGAGCTGGGGCCTGTCCGGGAATTTCAGACGGGGCACACACTCCTCATCGGAAAGGAGATCGTTTCGGTTTGAGCACCAACTCAACGTACTGGCCTATGGCTGAAGTGTGTCACTTTTCACAGCAGCACTCAACAAGAACTGGGACAATTAAATAGCAAGTTTTCATGGGGACCGTGTTGCTGCTTTAGATTCTCACAAATGTCAGGGGGAAAAGGAGAACCCTTTGTTTTAATACAAGATTGACAACTAAAATGCTTTCTGTAGAAATGATGGATGGAAAATCAAGGGTGGGCAGACAATCTTAAAAGTGAAGAAGGCCACAAGAACAAGTACAATTTTATTTTCTTTTTTGTTTGTTTCTTTTTTTGTTTGTTTCTTTTTTTGTTTGTTTCTTTTTTTGTAAAAACAGAAAAGAAAGGAAAACAAACAGCTTTTCAGCTCTAAAGAACCTGATTGTAACATTGTTGTCGTCCTTTCTCTGGGCAATACGGACTTAATTGTGTATCCCTATAATTACATAACAAGAGTCCTTCTGTGGGAGCTGCCTTTGCTTAATACTTATTTCACAGAATGTAACCTAATACAGAGAGACAGTCTAAGATTAATTCCCTTTGTTTTGTTTGGTTTTCAGTATTTTGTGTACAAGTGTAAAGCCTTCTCGGGTAATTACGACTGTGTCTAAAATCACAGTTACAGTATGCTCATCTTAAAGACTAAGAAAACTCAGGTACTGATGCTTAACTATAAAAAATAAGATAAAACAATATTTTAACCCATACTTTACTAAGTTTATTACACACCATATTTACAAAGTTAAATGTTAACTGTAAAGTTTCTATTGTGCGGGTTTGGGGTTTTTTTTACATTTTTATTTTTTATTTTTTAAAGAACTATGCCCTGCATTTAATAACCCTACAACAAGTACAGGTGATTAACTGAATCTGTGCGACTGCATTAGGAAACAGGCAGTACTCTTGTGTTACAACAAAACAGTTTATTTGTGATCAGTGTTTTATATTCTATACATCCTTCACAAATTTAATTTTACATAATCGGATACTTCATTTAAAACGTAAGATTTAAGCTTCTAGTTCTTCCCTATAACAGAAGGCTGGTATAAGTTATTTGAAAATGAGGTAACATTTCACAGAACATTTTTTTTCAAGTTTTAGAGAACTAAATTTGCATTTTGTTAAAATCAAAAAGTAGGAAAAAGATGTTTCTTTACAAATGACTTTGCTCAAGTATGTGTTCAAAGAAAACAGGATAAAAAGGCTTTTTTTCTTCTAACATTCTGTACTGTACTGTGTTGTTCAATCAATAGGAATTAGCTTCTGCCATTTGCTAAAAGAATGAGTAGTGGGGAACAGGATAAGTTGGGAATTTCATAACTGGTAACAGAACCATTCTCTTGGGTAAACCTACAGAGAGAAGAAAGGGAGAGGACTCCAAATAAGTTCAGTGATCCAAGAAAGTCAGGTAAGAGCTTACAGCATTGTTCTCATTAACCTTTTCCAGATCAGTCAGTCAATGTGATTTTAGGGTGCAGAGTCCCGTAACAGTAACACATCAACACTTTGCACTATTTCAAACAGATGGTTAGCTTAAAGTTTGCTTTTATTTTTGTCCTGGTGTTTGGTAAAATGAAAGTAAGCAATATTCTCAAAAGCAGAGTGTGTATTTGGACTCAAAGCTCTATTTCATAATCTTTATGGTAATTAATCTCTACTATCTAGTTCTACGTCCTGAGTTAATTTCACAGGCCAGTTACAACTGCAGATATTCTCAACAGGCACTGCTGTGAGTAACAGAGAACTCACAGGGAAATTCTTCAGCAGTTTTAATAAACATCCAGGTAGGTCAGACAAAAATCAAGCACCTACAGTAACTTCTGCATCTGCCTCATTATTCTGCATCTCCTCTCCTGTATTGAAGTGGCAAATCTGGAAAGATTAACGTCTGCCTGATTTCATGATTATTATAAAGTTCTTGTGGCCTCGCAAACTTCTGCACACTTAAATGTTTGTTTGTTTGTTTTTAATCTTGCCTAGTTAAATTCTAGTATTTAACCTAGATATCCATTTAGAAATCACAAAGCAGCAACAGCAGGTATTCCAGAGCACCAGATGATCAAAGTGAAGTTTCCCAACATGCAACAGCTTACAAAGGCAAAGAGACGTTTACCTTACAGCCAAAAAGCATTATCCCAGTACTTCGCATCACAATCATAAGACATTAAAAACAGAAACTCTTTATGTGAAAAATGGGGGCATTCAATTCCACAATGCTTTGAAGTCAGTGATATGTCACACATACACAGCTAAATGGTTAAAATCCAGCTCCCAAAATAGGCATCATGAGAAAAAAACAGAAGGAATGAATGAGAAGAGCAAGAAAAGCTGCAAGAAAAGAATTGTATTCTTTCCTTCAGCAGGGATTCCTCTTACATCACTACGTGTCACTGCTTGTACAAACACATACGTGCAGTTACCTATCTTAAGCTATAGCCCCTGACTATTGCTTGGAAAGAACCAAAGGGATTTTTTAAAAATCCACACCATGAAGTACGCCCTGAACTAAACCTCCTTTCCTTTTTCCTTGAGAAAACATGTAGCTGTTCTTGGGAAATGCAACAGGAGAGACAACACTCAGAGAACACTCTGGGACTGCACTGCTCTCAGCTGCCCTTCTGCCAAAGCACTTGGCCACTCAAGGGGGCAGGAGTTCTAAAACTCGAGAGGTTGGCTTCAGTTTTGAAGGGAGAATTCCACACCAGGTGTGCAGCCCATGAGCCCATTCTCCATCCCCTTGGAGGATGTAGTGGAAACACTGCCGGTCTTAGCCAAGAAAAGCGAGTATTTTCAGTAAAGCAGCAGCATTCTTCCACTGTTTATACTTCACACCTCTAAAGGGAACTAACAAAATCAATGTTTCAAAATATTTTTAGCTTTTAGAATGCTATCAGGGGAGTTGGTATTGCCCGAGCCATCCAAATTTGAGAGGAACAAGTATGACAAATGCTACAAAATTAATAGCAAATTGCAGGCTTAGTTTCCCGTATGAGAAACTGCAGACCTTGCAACAACTCAGCTTGTCATCTGAGCAGCAAGCTTTCACCCAGTCCCTGCGACACGAAGGACAGTGGGACTGGTTCCAGTGCGCTTGCTTCTTGTGTGCCAGGACATATCACTGACCCCAAACCGCTCTGCTCCCATTGCCACATAAACCTCATTCAAAGTAACCAAAAGGGCCGGTTAGAGGTATGCGTTGTTAGTCTAGCGTAACAAAAGCCAGCAGGTAGGGAGAAGCTGAGTTAAGAAAAACCCTTCCGTCAGAGCTCTCTGATTATCAGTTTACAATCTTCATGAAACCAGTGCTTTGCCAGCCTAATATCACCATGTTTCTTAGTAAAACGCATTGTGGCAAATTCCATGTCCTAGCTTCCTTGCAATCTGATTGCTAGCGGAATACACTACCCAGAAACCATTCTGCTTGTCCCAAGCAGCAGTGCTTTAGCCTGCAGGAGGGAGGGTGGGTGGATATGCACATAGATGGCCGAGCTGACAGCTTTAAGGGAGCTTTGTCCACAAGCCACTTAACGCTTGGGGACAAGCATTTTGGCAATGTTACTGTAATGCCATTTAGAGAAATATTGGTCAGAGGTGCTGAAATAGGCCCTTCGGTAGTCTTTGAATGGAGCACAGATTGGCTGTAAAAAGTAAGAGAACTAGTTTGGTTCAGTTTCAGTATGAAAGGGAACAAGCAATTAGAACAAGCAGTCCTTCCACAAATCAGGCAAAGCATAGGCAAAAAAGCTACTCCAACCAAAAAAGAACCACAAGGTTATGGCATAGAAGTGTCGTTGTCATGGTTTAAAAGCTTTAATCTCTTTGAATTTCTCCTTGGACTGCCACATTTGGACTGCCACAACAGTTTCTGTATCATTTCTAACTTGTGAATTACTGGGCTATACGTACCGTAAGCTGGCGCAGCTGTACTGTACCCATATGGCGCTCCATAGCCTGCAACACAAACAGAGAAGGGGTGGGTTCCACTTCCTACAGCATCTGCAGGCAATTGGTGTTGGCACACCAGCGCACAGAGAAGCACCCCTTCTGGTACACGAAGGAGGGCAACAGGAAAAACAAACTCACGCTAATACATATTGCTGAAAACACTAAAAACCTTCGACATGGTGGCTTGAAGAACAAGCTACCCAATGACTTTCTGACGCCTCAGCATCAGAGTTGAATTCCATATTTCATTTCCTGAGCATTTGCTTTCAGCTGAAGCCCTCAAGTACTGTCAGAGAATGGAGTTGGCATGATCCAGACATCCTGTATTGGCTTATGCTCCTTGTAAAATACAGTCCAATGCACGGAATAGGCATTGGCCCTAACATCCACTATCAAGAGGGGAATGCTAGAGGCCCGTGGCAGATACCACATCATCCTCAGTAAAGCTCCTGTGAATTCTGCTTTCTCTGCCACTTCGAACAGTCAAAAGAGTTTCACAAAGGACATCTGAACACCAGAAGGCAGACAAAGAACGACATCTTCCCTCCCAAAGTTCTAAGCCATGACTCTGGAGTGAGACAAAAGCAACAGTGGTAACACCAATCTGCGTTATTACACCTCAGTAGTTCATGAAGGCTTCACAGGTTTTTGTGGTTGGATCGCTTGCATCCATCACAGAGAGCAAGGGATTTCTGAGAAGAATAGGGGATGAAGCTTAACAACTACAGTCACTGGGAAATTACACCTATTTCTGGAGTAATTCCATGCTGGCAAGAAGCATGCCCCTAGCAGGTTAAAGTGTCTCATAAATGACTCCTCAGGCAGAAAGAGTTCCAAACCCAATGTTAACAGCCATTAAAAATGAATTACTGTTTTTTAATATTTATTATTACATCAGCATACAGGAACAATGAAGACAACGCGCTCTTGACTGTGCCAGGAAGCAAGCCTACCAAACCACAGGCTGTGCTACTAGCATGGGTGAACTGCTGAGGGTGTAATTAGGGCTCACGCTGTAACGTGAAAACCTGAGCGTGAGGAATATCAATTTTATGATTTGGAAGCTATTGGATTGGCTTTGACTGAGGAATCTCCAGCATCTCATTCTTAGAAATTTGTGATTCTTATTCCAAGTGAAAACAAGATCTAGATTTCCTTCACACATCACCTGCCAGGCTCAGACATGCCATGGAGTCACAAAAGAACAACGCACTCTGAAAAGTCAGGGCAATGAGAAAGTGAACGTTTGGTTCAAATTTTCTTGTGCTTACATTTCAACACCTTACCATCAATGTGCCTGTCGTATTAAAAACGACCCAACAACAAAACTCTATGCTACTTCGTACCAGCCAGCAGTAGCTCAGCACTTCCGCTCTTCAAGCTGGAACAGTTTTGCTTCTGATGGCTGCAAACCTGCTGCAAGGAATCAGCAGTGGTACCCTGACTAGCAACTCACCTGCTCTGTGTGGTAAGCGCCAAGGATAAATGTGAGCAAGGCGGCCCTTGGATTTCAGAAGATGTTTCTGCTGATCACAGCAACGCAGCAAGGATGGTAAATTAATGCCAGACAGAGTTTGAATGGAAATGCTGTTATTTTTGGGTTCTGGCCACCAGAGAAGCTAAGGGATAAGGGATAAGGGATGCTGTACCATCATGTGCAACTCGTGGAAGGTTTCTGGGAGCACAGTGACCCCTGAGCCTGCCAACGTCATCTCCACAAGGGCATCTTGGGAAAACCATTCCTAATGCTAAAGGGCATATGGTCCTGGAGGTTCTTAGCCAGGAAGAAAGATTCGGGAATTGTGCCATAGCAGTGAACTATGAATAAGACAGATAATAAAATAATAAAGCCAGGAAAGCCATTATGCCCATAACTGTGTGCTCTGTGCAAACTGAGCTTCAAGCTGCACACTCATAAAGGACAGGTCCTGCCAGTTTTTCAGCTCTTTGATTTATTTAAAACCACCTGAATTCTTCCTTCTGCTTCACCCTGGATGATAAAAGCTGAAGAAATCACTTGCATAGGTGACTGACACACGTGGAAAAGAACACTCCAGCAGATAAAATTAAACTGTTAGGTGTCAAGAGTCATGCCTTACCTGGTGTTATATATCCAGTAGCAGCAGCTGCCCCAACAAATGCCCCTCGTGTTAAAGCACCTCGTCCTCTGCCTCGAACAGCCTGGACTGCTGCAGAAACAGCTGTATTGACAACCCCTTTAGTCTGTCCAGGGTAATAAAAAACAGGAATTCAGAGTGTGTTGCTGGCAATGCGAGGACATCTGCATTAAACCACCGCCTCTTCAAACATGCTTGATGCACCAGTTCTGTTCCAGGCGGAATACAGACTGGAGAAGTACTGCCCTAAAGAATCTGACTGACAGAAACCCAGAGAGTCCCTGGCCAGGCATGTTCCCTTCCCTCAGACCTGGCAGTTGGCGTGGTCAGACCAGGCGTTATTTACCTCAGTTTGGGTCACATGGACATCAACGAACGCTGGTGGCTCTGACGCTCTCTCTGCTGTACCTTGCTGCTGTTTTTCCCACCTCCTTACAAGCTTCCTCTCCTTGATGTCAACATTGTCTTTGCTTCTCTCCTACCATTCTGCACCTACAACTTCAGCAGGGCCAGGATTTCACTCCAAAAAGCCACTTCATGAAAATACTGCACTGCTTTAACCTAACTTTATGAGAATGCTGCCTGGCTTTTCCCACTGTCACCACCTACAAGCGGAAGAACGGCAGGGAGTTACAGAAGCTGCTATTGCCCAGTGCATCACAGCACAGCTTTGCTGTACTAGGTGCCCTGACTCTCCCCTGAAAACAATAAAATCATGCAAATCCAGGTATTTCAAAGACAAGTTTGGCAGTCACTGCCATCACTGACCTCCTGAAAAGAGAACACATGAACAACAACAAAAAGAGAATTTAGGAGTCTGAATCAGGTCATTTCATCTTTTAACTGCATCTCGAACAGTATCCTGCGAGGGAGTGTTTTTCAGATTTACTAGACTAGCAACACAGTAATGGAAACTTAAAAACTCCTTAAAAACACCAGAGGTCTTAGTGAAGGAGAGAGGCCTTACTAGGTCCAGAACAAAAACAAAAATAGAAGTTGGCTGTTATCTTTTTTTAGTGTATTTTATGATGCAGTCTGCTCCAGCATGGAATGACAAGAAAAATCCTAATGTATTGGCACAAAAGAGAGAAATTGTAATCCTCAGGACTTAGTTCAGACTGTAGTCCTCCGGAGGAACAACACCGTTTAGTTTCTGCTCTGTTCAACCTTAACAGATTTGAGAGATCATTGTGGCTGTTAAACCTAACGGACAAGACCGAGCCTTTTACTATACAAGTCCTCCTCACCAAACAAAATGGGTCATCTGAAAAGTTGAAAAGGGGCAAAAAAGGTGCAAAAATCTCAGCTTACTCCAGACTGTAGAGTTAAGGCCTTTACCTGGCCAGGAATGGCCTATGCCCTAAGTGACGCTATCTTACGAGAAGGAGCACACTATGGCTCTGGCCTGAAACACAACAGACTTCCACATCGTCACTTGAACCATGCCCCTTGTATCTCCTCCAGCTACTCAGCACCCCTCTTTCTGTGTGCCACCTTTTCCACTGTATTTCCCACAATACGGTCCCACCTATCGATTGTTTTATTGCAGTTATTACTGAAGAATAAAAATAGAAACCTGAGACTGAAATCACTTGCTTCCTGCAGAAGTTCCCAAAACAACCCAGAGCTGTGATAAAAGAGCAGTCCAAAAAGCAAGTAATAATTCTTACCTGAGGAAGAATTTTCTTTTTCTTGTTGTTTGCTGCATTAGGCCCAGAAAAGAGTTTTTCAAGTGCTGCTAATGCAGCACTTGCTTTTGCTACTTTCTTATTTGGGCCTGCACCTCTGAACTTCTGCCCGTCTACTTCTACCTGAAAATTGAGACATGAGTTTATGCCTAGTATGTATCCTTGGGAAAACCATGCTGCACCCACTCGTCAGGACGTGCCATCCATAAAGACCTTCAGTAGTAAAACCCTCAGTGTGTTTGTGACAGAATTCCATTGCTTCCAGATCATGAAGCTGATACAGAATGCCCACCTGATCCTGTGAACCACTGTATTGCAGGTACTAGGGGTCTGGAAACTACAAGTGCCAAAGAGGACCGCTCTATGTATTTGCCACTAAATTTAGCCAACATGCTTGCGTTTCTCAGCACATGAATGATACTGCGAGGAAACAGGGGGGTTGGGAATTATTTGAAGCTCCCCCATCTTTATCAATGTCCTACACACTAACATCCTTGCCTACATTATACATACACTGTTTAACTGGGATGTTACCTCATACCACACTAGAGCCCAGTGCTACTTCAGAGAGAGCACACGTAGATCAAGAAGAGTTTAGTCTCTGCTAGTTATTCCAAACACCCCTGGCAAGCTGACAAGAGGAGATTCTGATCAGATCACTGACATGGGGTTAGTGTTTGAAAAATTTGCCAATCAGGTATTTTTATCAAGCTTTGGATCTTCTATTTCCCTCCTCCTGTCAAGACATGATGTCGTTTGGGGCTGTCACAATCCAGTTTCAATTCTCACTGTATTTTCCTAAAGCATAAGACACTCCTTTCCTCAGTCTAATCATCACAGCAGCAATCAGAGATACAAACACCTGAAAACATCACCACCACAGATGGGCACTGCAAAAAGGAAAATACAAAACACCTGAGCTGCAGCAGCAAGCAACTCCGAAGACTGAAGCCCTGTTAAGAAAACCACGTACCACCTCTGTATCTGCCTCACTCACCTCCATCACAAAGCGCTTGTCATGGCTTCCACCTGTCTCGGAGATGAGCTCGTACTTCAGGCCTCTTCTTTTTTCATTAAGCTCCATCACTGGGTTTTTGCCACTTGCTGTGAGTATAGGCCCCTGAGTTCTTACCTACAGAGACATTTATGGTGTTGCTTTAGAGCTGGTATCTCCTCAAAAGGCAAGCATCTACAGCGTTGTGGCTTGCGGTGACACACGGCCAGGAACAGACCTGGATCAAAGGAAACGCTGCCTTGGCCTCAGCGTAACATGCTGCGCTTGAGCAGCGGATGGAAAGAGAAAACAGGTCACACCCTTCTTCTTTCTGTTGGTGAGGGCGACTGTCCTCGTGGCTGCTCTGGTGTCTACACAAACAACATTACACCAGCCCTGAGAGCACCCAAAGCTGAAGCTGAGGCCGTGGTGTCAAGTTCCTTGAAATCGAAGGCCTTATCACTGGAAGGAGGCATCAGCCTTCCCAACCTCGCACACATCTCTGCTGCTCGATCTAATTATGTCCTGGCACCGCCCAGCTCTGAAGAAGTCTCATACCCCGGGTCACATGTTGCAGCAGAAATACCCGTGTTTGGGAAGCAAGGGAGGTAAAGCAGAAATCAGCCTGCACTGGAGTGCACTCAGCTACAGATACAACTGACTCCTGGCTAGTGGAGGAAAACATAGTTAAGGGATCAAAACAGTTTCCAAAAGCAACTCTTTATTCTGGGTGAAAGTCTGGAGTCCTAGTACCAGGACCTGGCCTTTGAAGGCCAAGTGTCTCAAGAGTGCAAACATGGAAACCCAAAGTCATGCTGCTTGGGAAATCATCTTGGTCGCCTTAAAATATTACCCACTTTTGCGATAAAACATAATAAATGTGTATTTTAAAGGAAAATTAACAGGTCAGTTTGTTGAGTATTAAATGCCCCCCTTTTCCCTTCCCTGGAACTGTCTCCATGGATTCAATACATGTGAATTGAGTTGTCTGTGATTACGCTCTCTGGAAATAAAGTGGCTTCCAACTGAAGAAATTAATGCTTTAATATTTTCACAAATATTCGAAGAATAGAACATGTATATTTACAGCACAACTCTCCTGTAGTCCTGGAAAAAACCATTATAATGAAGAAGAAAGCAGGGATCCGCACCGGTTTATCAGCGCAGCCCCCAGAGAGCTTGCCGCAGCGCTATCGGGCAGGCAAAGCAATCTACAAATTACAGCTGTTCTTAGCCTCTGCATCGGATGCTTCTCTAAAATCCCTGGTGGCAATTACAACCACTGGTTGAGGAAATCGGGAAGAAAAGGGTGGAAGGGTGACACCTAAGCAGGAGTTTCAACTCTCCTGGTTTCTCAACGGTAAAAAGAGTTTATGGTCTTACGCGTATGAGTATTAAGGCTACCACACCTTAAACTTACGGAAAGGAGGCACAAAGATCAGTTGTCTGGAGTGACACAAAATCTATGCCAGATCCGAGACTGGAAACCATCTCTTCATTCCTCACCCACCCTGACTAAAATGTCATCCTCCTCTGGCAGGAGAGGGAAAAAAAAAATATACCCAAACCCCACACCTCTCCACCACCTGTACTTTCTAAAGCAACACTCACCTCTAGGGTAGCGGAGGTGTCTGCTGTGGAATTTCCAGTATTATTGCTTGAGATTGAAGACGTGGTTTCATTTTTACCTTCAGTATCTGATTTTTCATCAGAACTCATACACTCCGCATCTGCATCAAAACCAGTTGGATACCCCATTGCTTGTAAAACCTACAACAAACCCACATGAAATAAACTGCAGAATAGACAGCAGTACAGAAACAAATACAGAGCTGATCACAACAGTGTCCACCATACACTTCATAAAGGCAGATTGTTTAGAAAAACGTTTTCTCCTATGCTGAAATGCAGAAAACCACACAGCAATGGGGAAAATAGTTCCAGGTTTCCAAAAGCAAAATCAACACCAACAGAAATTTTAGTCTCAAAGTCAGTGATTGCTCAAGAGCATCATTCATCATCGAGAATGCCTTGTATAATAATAGATTAAAATGCAGCCGTGCATCCCCTGCACGACACTGCGTAGCAGCACCATGAGGAGACTGATCTGCACAGCATCCTCCCCCATGTGCGTATGGACAGATCAAGAGATGGACTGTGCGGTAATAAGACAAAGAGCCTTGGGAGAATTAAAGCCTTGTACTTCTACAAGATGGTGCTTCTGGAGCTTCCTGGGAAACTGCAGGCGACGGCCAGCGGGTACCCAAGAGGAACACAAACCATGTCCCTGAAGCTAGAAGGATGGGGTTGCCTCTGAATCTGAAAAGAGCCTGAAGCACCCCAGAAAACTCACTCCCAAGAACAAAGCATGTGAAACTTGCTGTGTTCCAACACTGAGCTAAGAACTGCAGTAACTCCAGGCTCAGCGCCCCCCGACAACCGTGGTACATTCGCCTGCATTTTCGGGGCTCCTGAATTTTAAAAAGGTCAGATCTAGAAACTGAAGTGGTCACAATATTCCCTGTTTTAAGTCTGGGGAAGCAGAGCCCAGCCTGGCTAGGGGAAAACAAGCTAGTCTCTGCCACACTTCCCATTTCCTCTTGGCTTGGATCAGGGATGTTTTGAAGTGTAGCCCAGGATTTGTCTATGTGTAAATTTAGCAAAAACAGAGCTGGGTAGGCACCAGCACAGATCCGGCTGATGCAGAGAGGTTCAAGGGCAGAGGAGTCACAGCTTTTCAGGGCAAGTTTTGTATTATTTTTTTCTCTTAAACAATTGCAGGGAGGGAGGGAGGCAAAATAAAAGAACGAGGCAGAAGGTCTGGAAGGACACACATGCAGAGCTACTTTTCCTGGAGGAACAACACATTCCCTCAGATAATTCTGGACACTTTGAACTTGAAAGCACATGGGACAATGGGATTTTCAAATCTGAAATCAAAGGAAAGCAGAAAGTTGCCAGATGAAGCTTCTAAAAAGGAAATTCTTGTTCAAAACAAAGTGAAGCACAGAGTGACAGATGGGCTTGATCCTATCGTAAGTGCTGCTCTATTAAAAGAGGTTCTCTTTCACATGAATTGTCTGTAGGAAACTTTCATTTCTTCCCAGAAACCCAGCAGGCTCGGTCTGCTTTAGTACTCGGAACCGTCCTTGTGCAGCCCAAGGACACTCATACGGGGCGTTCCAGTCTAGCGCTGCTTTACAGGCCTATGCTCTGTCACCAGCGCCTACAGGAAGCGACAGCAGGTTGACTAGTACCCGAAAAGGGACCAGAAACCAATCACGTATGTACACTGTTTATCCCAATGGTACTCTTCAGACACTGAAAACAAGAAACAACTGTGTGTTTCCAGGAGCTCACAACCCAGGAATGGACACATAGGAGGAGGAGGAGAAAGAGGGAGCCATCAACATGTTGTTTTCAAACCAAAAGGAGGAAGGAGCAGAACAGAACAGAACTGATGCCCTCCAGTCCATAACTGAAACACTGTTCAATCCATTGTCACGTGAGGCTGACCTGCACAGCTCTGGGAGGTTCTCCCTCCCCTCTGCTAGTAAGAAACCAGTGATGCTCTCTGAACCACGCCCAGCTCTGTCTGGACTACATCAGTAGTAGCTCAGCTTCATCCAAATTTTTTAATTTTGACCTTGTGTATTACTAGTTCCAAGCATATTTCATACTCTGTGTTCCAGACTCTGGGGTTAGCGGGTTACTTCAGGCTGCCTTACCTTCACTGCCACATGGAGCTTGGCTGTTTTCTTAGAAGGTCCTGAGGCTTCGTATGTCGTACCATCAACATCTACAGACATTGTGAAGACTGGGGCATGGACTGGACCAGACTGTGACAGCAGCTTATACTGAAGCCCTGGCCTGATTTGGTTCAGCCGCATCAGGGCATTCATGAGATCTATTGCTTTACTATCTAGTACTAGTACAAGATAGTAGAAAGGGGTGGGGGAGGAAGGGTGGGAAAGAAAAAAAAAAAAAAAGAGGGGTGATGAACAAAACGAGATGAACAGAAAAATGAAACAGTTTGCATTTCAGTGCCTTCTGTCGGTATAAAGGAGCAAAATTCAGAATTTCAATTCTCTGATGGTTGGACTCCATGATCTTAAAGGTCTTTGCCAACCAAAACAATTCTGTGATCCTATTCCAAAACAACCGCTCAGCCTCTCAGAGGTTGGGGACAGCCCTAACGCTGTTCAGTCTTTAAGAAACCATTCTGCTTTTGGGTAACAACTATAACTACCCATTTGGTTTATTTACGTTGCGAACACAGCTCTTTTGCAGCCTGCTGTACTATTCCTGGCTGCTATAAAGGAGTAACAAGTTTTATAGGTAGTGAGGAGCCAGATCCAGAACTGGCACCAAAGTAGCACAATGAAAATAGCCCCCAGAACTGTCTGGATCCCAGCAATGCCGAGACTTCTAGACTGTGCACATATGCAATGTCAACGTTTTGTGGATTAAGCATTTTATTTTTCTTGTGGGAGGTCTTGAGGGACCAACAACTAACTCAAGAAGAGGAAAAATGCAAAAAGGCAAATCTTCCCACAGCAAAGTTACTGCAGTACTTGGGGGAAAAAAAACCCAAACCCCCACTCTACAGGGACCTTATCAACAAAATACCTCAGCTGCTTGGGCAACTTAAGTTCTACTCTAACTTGAGGGAAATCCCATTTAAAAATGCAAATCATTCTGTTAGTAAAACATGTCGGGGAAATTCAGATGCACAATAAGAGATGTGTTTGACATTCTGCATGTGGGGTGATAGAGACAACATTTTTCGTTCCAAAGACTTTCTCACATGCTATTCCACAGCAACACACAGAAGCTTTTAAACCAGCCCCAACTATACAATAGATCTTTGAAATCAGAATGGAGAGGTGTTGCACTTACTTTTCCTCAGATTACGCTTCATTTTTTTATTTGGGTCTTTATCATCCCCGACACTATCTTCAAATGGTCTCTTAAGAGCAGATGAGCCTGTACCTAGGGTATAAATTTCCTTGTAATATGGATATGCTATCAGAAAAACAAAATTCCATAGCAGGAGGCTGATAAGCCCCACTGTTCCTTGCATGCCTACAATGAACTCAACCATCAGCCAAAGCTTGCTGACGCCTACACGTAAGCCAGTATCAGCGTACTGCTCGCTGCACTGTGCCATGCAAGGCACCCGTTTGCAGTACCGTGTGATGCAACTGCAGCCCTGCTTTTTACAGTCGGTCTAAGTCAAGAACCCCATTAGCATTGCTTTTACAAAAACAGATACAGACATTTATATTTATTAGATGCATATTGTTTTTTAGAAAGAATTCTTGAGTAATTCATATTATGGACACTCGTTATATGCTTTCTGATCAGTCCACACCCTCTTTGCCAGCTTAAAAATCTGAAACACTACTTTTACTCTTTGGACCATAAAGGACTTTGAGCTTAAAGAAAATCATCAGCTATACCCTAGCTGCACTGCTGCTCCTCTGCTGGTACTTCTGGAGAACACAGCTTCCAGATTTTCTCCCAGCAATGTTTATTTTTTTAAAAAAAGAAACACATTTAACACACAGAAAAGCCTCTACCTTGCATTCACAGCACCTAACTCAGGAATTTCACCCACACTAAATTAACCCCTAGTGTACTGCCCAATTACGTATTTTGGAGCAAACGATACCTACCTTCTTTGTCAGTTACTGACCAGGAATATTTCTGAAATGACTTATTTGATGGGAGGGGATCCATCTCCAAGACCTTATAGATCTGACCAAAGGCTGATAGTCTGAGGGCATGCTACAAGGTGACAGCAGAAACGTAAGTCAGCCAACTGAGGTAAAGTAGTGCTGTGGTGTAAGTTCCTAAATAAGTTTGTAGGCACAAACTCACTTCTATGAGAAGAGAGCTTCTACGGCTATCTTCTATGATGGCTACAGAAAATGCTAATGTCTAGAAATCTAACACCCATTAATCTCAGTAATACAAAGTGCAGGGCACACTGACTACTCAAGGGCTGACCCTACTCCAGGGCTCTGTGCCACAAGCACTCGAGGTGGGATGCAAGTGGTGCACAGACATTAAACCGCCTTTTCTAAGGATTAAATTTCACACACATTTAACTCTTGCACTCATGAACCATCATTCAATCTTCCCAGGTAGCACATTGGAAGAACTGTCAGGACTGCCATTAACATAAGCTATCCTGGCAGAGAATAAATTGTACTAATGAACTGAAATCTTTGCTGTTACAGCACCGAGCTCCTCAGGCATACGAGTTTTCTACCTGAGCACTGTGTGTAATGGCTTCTTTTTGCTGAACTGTCATGTAAGACAAAGCATCTGTTGGCTCCCGTTCACAGGGGTCATGCAGACCAGGGCCTCCTAAGAGGGAAAGAAGCAACGCAGATTATTTAGAGTAAACGAGAAGCAGTATGGGGGACTGATGGATATTGCAACAGCTAGTCTTGGTCTTCAGCGAGCGGGACGCGCACCTTTTCCAGTAAAGGGTTCAAACAGTGCACAAGATTTTATTCCCTTGCAGCAATGGACAAAGAACTTATCAAAGTTAACACTGGTTATGTAAAACAGTGGGAATTAAAATCAGTAGATTTTAAAAATCCAAATAATTTGGACAGACATGTAGATTTCAATGAATCTACAGAAAGCAGGTAGTTGTTAGGTCTATTTATTTGTTTGCAAACCCTCGATGAGATAGGAGTTAATTTATAAACAAACCTAACATTCCCCATTAACTTCTACTGCCTTGAAAGTGCTCATTCAAACCACCACAATTGTGCAACTTCATTTTTGTTTTCATTTTAAACAAGAAACCATTCATTTTGCTCCACTGCAGCTAAAGAGTTCAAGGCAGGCATTTTTCATCTGATCATACAGCAACAGCAAAACAATGCTGCCTGATCAACATTTTGCGCTCCTGAAGTTAATCTGGCCCCTTACCAGGAAGCAGAATTCCAGATGCCAAACACTCCATCACTCGTCGCAATGCTTCCCCAGCGCCCAAAGGTCTATTACAAGTACCTATAGATTTTTCACATATAAGCTCGAGTGGCTAGAAGACATTAAATTACGATTAGTATGGACACAAGGGTAGCTGTAACTGCAGTTAAATGTGGAGGGGTAGAGGGGAAGAACATTCACATCAGTTTACTTCATTTGTAATCCCCTACGTGTCTAACGGACAGAGACATCCATCCCAGAGGACAGTTCGTGGCACATGTATTTGTTCCCTGCTCTGAGTCACCTTTTGAGGAAAACAGCTGATGCACAGTAACTGCCCAGGGAGTCTAAAAGGAGGAGCCTTTTCAAGCTAAGTTGCAGGCATGTTCTCCTCTCAAAGGGTTTCCACGTGAGAGAAAACACTGCCTCCCCTGACCTACAAAGGGTTCCTCTCTGGAGATGCAGAACATCTGGCCCACCCCAAGCCTGCTCAGATGAAACGGCATGCTCTGCGAGAGCAGCACTGCCACGGCAGCAGGGTATCTTTGAAAAGCTAAACTTGCCAGCACCGCGTGGGATTCTACTGCAAACCCACGAGGATGTGCAAGGCCCCAGAACATTGTGCCTCTTCCCACGGTATCTGTCCATCCTACAGACTGAACAAATACTCATGTTCTCTCTCCTTCCCATAAGCACTTTTCTACATGGGAAACAGTTAGTGGGGAGCCGAGGGAAGGGGGCATAAGGAGGAGTTTCATACAAGGCACTGTCTTCTCCAGTCCAGACACTTCTACCATTCCCAGGAGATCTGAGACCTGACCGTGTGCCCTTTAACTCTTTCTGTACTTACCCATCCTTTCAGTGGGGCCCATGTAGGGACTCTGTTGCACAAATCCCGCAGAATACGAAGGACAATTACACATGATTTTAGTCCATTTGCCCTGGCCTAAAACAAAAAAATGATTCCAATACACCTGCAAAACCCCGGCCTTCAATTCTGCTTTTCTTTTTAAACGAACAGAGTCCTGGGATAATTTTGTTTTTAATTATTATTACTTAATACTTAATCAGCTTCATGCAAAATAAAGAGTTATAAGATACTTCGATCTACAGAGACATATAAAAAAGGAAGCAGAATGTCAAGATTGCTTTTGTAGCCTCATGACAACTCTAGACCAGCTGGCTGTCTACCTGCCACATTTGCCCTTGTGCAGTACGGCTCCAACTTGGGAATTCTAGGCCTTTGCTCTATTAGGGACTAGTCAGAAATTAAAGAGGCATTAAAATCAAAACTGTCTCAAATTAAACCTCGTAAGGCTACAATAACAACAAGGTAAGAACAAATAGCCAACCTGAAACCATTTGGCGTGCCGCAGAGACGCCAAGGCCTCCAGGCATTTCTGCCTGTCCAATAAGTCCGGAGGATCTTTCATCGCAACATTATCTACTGGTAAAAATGGGATAAAAAGAGACAGATACAATTTGACCAAGGGGTTTCTGTCACAATACAAAAAGAGCGGCAGCATCTCAATGAGATAATAAGACTCCCAGAATTTAAGTGCACTGTGTTATTTAATTTAAACAAGCCATTAAAGGTAGTAAATGTGCACATGTGCAACAGAAGCAAAGGCATTCACTCCTTGTAAAATAATAGCAATAATAAAGATGGCCACTGCTACAGACAATCTGGGATCTTATTAAAAATGTAGAACACATTTCAGGGCAGAAAACAGCTATATAGCACTTTTTTTTTTGGGGGGGG
>NW_010259594.1:73419-109663 GCF_000690775.1 Eurypyga helias
GGAGTTGTATGGGAGTGTTTTTCCCTCTCTTCTTTCCCTTCTTTGGGATTTTTATTCCAAGTGCACAAAAATGGCACAGAATTTCAAAGACACAAGCTTCTTTTGAAAAGAGGAAGATTTTCTTGGGGGGGGAGTTATCAAAAAATTATAATAGGCAGAAAGTGACACTACGTCCATGCAATTGTTGAGAATTCCACAGAACAGCGATTCCATTTGAAATATTATTGCATGAACAGTGCCAGCTGATGTAATTCAACGAAAGAAATACCTAAGAAATTTCCCAGTTTGATTAGTCGTTCCTGTAACCAGAGCATGTGAAAAGTGAGTAACTTTGGTAACTTCCAGACTATTAACATATTAGAGAGGTGCTCCCCTCTCAGAAAAATCTCCTCTTCCCAACAGCAACAGAAACCAATGGAGGGAATTCAAGGAAGGATTTGAGAGACAAGACACTGGTACCTTCTGTGGAGGTTTACACTTGTTTCTTTTTTTTTTTTTCCTCCCTTTCTCTTTTTTTATCCAGCATGCAACAAACTGCTTTTAGCAGTCATATCGATTCTATATTGAGGGACACTGCGCATCAGGCCTTTCTTTTCTTTTCTTATCCTAAGGAGTTTTTAGCATCCAGAGTCTCTGGAAGCTCTGTACAAATGACAGATTTTTGTATACCTTTGAAATTAGGTTAAACAGATCTCAGTTTTTAGCTGAAGAAGAACATATTATAAGAACTAAATGAATTTATGGTTCAACTGAAACCTTTAATGTTAGTTTCCTGTGACTACACAAGTATTCTATTTCAAAATATATCATTTGGAAACATAGCCTATTCATTATTCTCCAGGCCTTTGAGAGACCTATGCAGGTCTGAATGAAATACAACCATGCCAAATTGAGTACTATGCTAGATTAGCAAAATCCAGCCTACTGTTAGGAGAAAACAGTACCATCAGTCTGTACATACAATTTATTAGCAACATCCCAAAGTACATTTTCATAGGTTATTCCAGATAGTATTGGTCACGTGTAATTGCATCTGTAACGTTAAAGGTGCTTCACCTCCTGTGCCATTCAAAGGGAAGGTTCCTCTGGTAAAAGCACATTATGTTATGATGGATAAAAGAGGCCAAAGCAAAAAAAAAAAAAAAACAAACCAGTGTAAAACTGAACAGCACGAGGTATCTTGTCTGACGGTTCACAGCTGCAGTTGGCAGCTGCTGGCTCTGCTGTCAGCAGCAGACTGAAGTGCTATACGCTTATTTTCTAACCCCAATGAACTTCGCAGCAGATATTTGCATTGTTTCTTATTGCCCTCCTCAGCAGTATCAACAATATTTGGATTAATCCCTCCTCTCGCTTGTTTTCCAGATAAAAGCTGCAAGATTTCAAAGCACTGGATTTCTGGAAGCATCAAGGTCACTGGAACACAAGGTTTGCTTCCAAATTTCCTTTGCAGTTTCATTTTCAGGGGTAAGGTTTTGTGGCACACAATTACTAAATGTACATCTATAGTTCTGTAAGAAACATCGTGGACAATATAAACATCTGCTTAAAGCTCACGTATTGTATAAACCAGCTATTGTCAATGAATGATCAGAATCTTATTTTAAAATGTTAGAAATGGTAAAGGTGACTGACTGCAAAATCATTAATTTTTGGCCACAAACTGGATCTTCAAACGCCCAGGGATTTTTACTATTGCATAAGCTTTGCTAAAGCACTGCAGTCACTGACAAAGTAAGTTGTTTTTTCCTGCAAACTACAAACCACATGGAACACTTGTCATTCGTCATTCAGGGCAACGGAACGGCTTTTCTACTCACGTAAGACCTCGCTTGTTTTCAACAACTTAGAATCATACTTTTCTCTCAGGATTAAGGCTATTTCCAAAGGTCTGCATTACAAAAACCTCAGAGAATCTCACCAATCACAGGTTCAGTCCTAGTGCCCTGAGCACCTTTCAGGGATGTTGCAGTCAGCCAACCTTTGGGTGCAAGATTCAATTAAACAGAAAGATGAAGAGAACAGGCAGTGAAGAGGGCGAGCGGCTTGCAGCAGGCTCCCTTTCGACACCCTCCGGAGAATGGCATGTTTCTTCATGCTCTGCCAGTCAGGAAAGTGAGACCCAATCCAAATTTTCAAACGTGATTGCAAAGCTTTACTTTTTTCTTGGGGTTTTAACGGGGCCAACGATACAAGGAGTTTAATGAACAGTTAACAATAAAGCCCTGACATCAGCTCGCACTATGCAACACAGAACCAATCCTTCAGTGATTCTCTCCCCACTCGCTGTACACATTCTCTTCACGCAGTAGCTGCCAACTTCAATCATGTGCAGCCAGCCATAGGAGGAGCGCTGTCTTCTCCGTAGAGGCAAGGTAAATCTGTGGCTCGCTGCCCCTTTAAAGGCACGTGGCACCTTTGGAGCACCACTGGCTGCATCTGCCCAGCCCAGGCAGCAGCAGAGGCAGCCCCTTTATGCAGCACTCGCCCAAGGAGCAAGGTTGACTTCAGCCCCACTTGGGTGAACAAACTGTTCAGTATGACGTGAGCCTGTTGTTACTGAGCAAATGGTAACAACAACGGATTGGCAAGCTATGAGGTTCTGGTCTGAAAAGCCCAATTTGTATTTGGTGCTACGGCTAAATATTCCATTTATTACGTAGTTTAAATTTAAACTGATGCAAAACACAGGCATTTTAGGTGCTTGACTTCTCGAGTTGACATGAGAAAGCAGAGCTGTATGGATAGCCATTTGTGAGAAACACCGAAATGCACACACACTGGGCCACTATTTATTTTTGCTAACAAGCAGCAAAAACAAATAGGACAAACACCACATCTGAAACATGAACACTCTTCCAAAGAGGGGGGACTGAAGAGAAATCCAGGACTATTTTTCGGTACATTCTGACATCAGGGCATGAAGGCACACACAGCATTCCTACAGAACAAACGGGAGCACCGATAACGAGGTCGGTTCCGCCTAACCTTGCCGTTTGGTTAGAGGACAGATTAGTGCCCGTCACACCGAATGCGGAAACCTTGGTCAGTTTTGCGCTGCCCCGGCTTCCCGGCAGCGGCTCCCCGGCAGCGGCTCTGTGCCGGTGACTCCAGGGCAAACCAGCCGCCCCTGGACCCAGCAGCCATCTTACACACAGGATGAAAGGCAAGTTGACAAGCTCTGAGCTCCTCCATTCAAAAGGACGTATGGAATAAGCTCCAAATGGTTTTTAAAAGGGCACAGGAAGTGTATTTCCATTTGGCTGGCGTTTTTCAGGACACTGAAAAAATATGGCAGTGCTTTCTTTGGAGACGAACGGATTTTCACCAGTTTCTCTCAGTATTTTCCCTTGATATTAAATGTGAAACCTTTTTGGTCTGAATCCAAGTGAAAATGACCTTAATATGGTTGAAAATCTTTAAGGTGCCCTCCAACCTAAACTATTCTATGATTCTACACAAATTACATTTACAAAAGTATCTCCCCTCCTTCCAATTTACGTAGTGACATCTGCCCAACGTTTCACGTGCCTCTGAGAAGGAGCATGATAAATGTCTCTGTTCACTCGTGATGAACCAGTGTCTAAGAACCTGGGCTTTAACACCAGACCCATTTCCCTATTAACTATCCGCACCAGCTGTACAGAAACAATAGCGTAACTCCGCTCTAAGAGAGGGAGTAAAATTTTAAGTTTAAAAAAGAATTCAGACAAAATTTTGAAAATTATTTTAAGATACTGAAAAACAAGTAGGACACCTACATTTTAAATACATGAAAGCTTAAAAATTCAAATCCTCATTCGGTCCGAGATGAATTCAGGAGTTCCTAGAGTTTACTGCCACGAGAGCATCACTTTTTGCAAGGAAATATTTGGTTGGAGCCTTTGTGCCAAGCTGTATGCCCTCGTGAGAATCTTACAACTCCTTTATCACTCGTTCTGCACTTGGTGCTCTTTCTCATGAACATGTATCAGCTGCAGCAACTACAGGGCTGACCTCAGCATCTTACGGGGAGCTGGAGAACTAAAGTAACATGCAATGTATTTTTAATGGTCTTGCAAAAGAGCGTGGTTACTAATTTGAGAATAAACAGACGTTGTGATTAGGGAAACTTTGCCATTCATCTGGTTTGTAAGATTTTTCTGCATCCAACTGCTGCCAAAGTTTCCCATTTCATTTGAACCGGGATCCTTCCTGCCGCTGCCTCGAGCGAAACCAAGAGAAACTGACCAACGTTTCCCATTGTATCGGTATTTCATGGGGGAGAAGGGAGGAAGCAAAGGACTTGTGGCAAATCTAGAAATGGGAAAAGAGCGACAGGGAGTTCCCTAGCCCACGCGGGCCCAGCTGCCTCAGTTGTCATGACAGAGAGTGGCCAGTTGGTCAAAGGTCTGACATCATCCAGTGGCAAAGTTTCTAGGGATAGGTTTGGGAAGCGGAAGCAGAAATTACTGACAAGATCTTTAAAATAAAACAAAGTACGGCTACATTTGCTCTTCTCTATTTCTCTTGTTTGTTCCCAACCTCACTGATACCACCGGTCAACACTCCTTGATGAAGGGGCACACAGCTATACTGGACCTCAGGTAGTCAGGGAGAAGGAACAGAATAAACTAAGTCACAGTTTTCTAGATCTACTTTGCTCTAAGGACATGAGGTACAACGTTCAATTCAGAAGCAGAAGTGCTGCATTATATCACTGTAACTTCAACTGTATCCCGTCAGGAGATTCTTAAAGCTAGAAACATACACATACGTATCATCAGTTAATAAGAATTGAGGGCCAGGACGACATACTTGCGAGCTTTGCAGGAGAAATTTTTTTTTTAATGTAAAAAGAGAAACAATTTTATGAGTTTTCCAAGAATCTACGAACCAATCCCACTTGACTGACTTAATTTGAAAACAAGACTGTGCAGCGCTGGGGTGCTCAAGAATTAACCAGCAAGTCTGAAAGAAAGAAGAACTAAGATCTAATCGTATGTCAGAGTTAACACTGCAGGAATATTGCTTGCAATGAAAACTATGCATATTTACATGAAAATTCAGTGAATTGTCTTTTTAAGGCACAAATAACGTAACCTATGTGGCAACAGCCAACCCAGTTAGCACAATTAAAAACCCAGTTCCCAATTAACCCTGTGCTGCACAGTCAGGGCATTTAGATAGAACAGTCTTAAAAACACGTTAAAATGCTCTGTGTACCTCCTTCCTTCTTCTCTGCTTCATCTCGAATGAGAGGGGATGTAAGTATCACCTTCAAAGTTAGCTTGGGCTCCTTTGTGTTACGAATAACAATAGCTGCCTCATTTACATGCTCCTCCACGAGATACTTCTCTTCTGTAAGTTTCTGAAAGTCACCAAGAAAGATTTCAAGACTCTCCCAATCAACGGAAAAACTGCAGAATTGCTGTATGTGCATATGCTGCTTAACTAATGAGAAGCCCACAAGACACTGCAGTAACACATAAGGCCTTGCCTCTCATTAGGAACCAACAGATAAGTAACACGCTTACCAACCCCAAGATACTCTTCAGATGCCCTGGCAGCAGAGATTTCACCACCGCTCCAAATAGTCTATTCTGATTCTTAGACGCGCATATAATTTAAATGACCTATTTTGCAACAAAAATGCTCCTTGCTGCAGTTTCAGTTAGTTCTCATCCTACCTTTGGGAGTCATGTGAGATACTGAACCACTGTCCCTTTACAAATAACCACTCATGTCTTAAAACTCACACCTGCATTTGGTCTTGACGTTTTCCACACCAGATCGGTTTATTCGCATGCATCATTCCCCCTCATCTGACCTTCTCCAACTTGTCCACCCATCTCATTCTCTTTCCACACAGCACTTGCAACTGGACACAGACACTGTCACACACTTCATTAACACCAGCCGCAGGAGAGATCCCTGGCAATGTCTAGACAACGTGACCTTCCTCTCCTGACAGCACACCGGTAACCCAAGTGTTTTCTGAATTGTTTTCAACAACCTTTATTTCTTACTTAGATTTCTTTTGTAGATAATACTACAACTGTCTCATAATCTGTTCCATTAACACGTGGTTGTATCAGTTATCTCAAGTGATCTGTAGCTGCAGGTCTTTCGGCAGGCCTTTGGGACTTCTCTGAACTTCCAAAAACACAGTTACACTCACATAGGCTGAGAGTCCTACAGCTGTTCCTGCTGTGCGTGTGTCTCGGAAGGGCCATACGGTGAGAGCATCACTAACACATATTCTAACTTCTTTCCCTTCTAACCTCTTTGCAATCTGCGCTCCTCCAGCTCCTTTACTGTTGGGATAAAAACGGTTGCTCACCTGCTCACTACCAGCCTCCAAAGCAGCGAAGCAGGAGCTGTGAGCATCTCACTACCTCATCTGCTCTTTTTGTCCACTAACTAATGGACCTACACCTTCCTTCTCCCCGCTGCATCTGCTGCCTCTGCAGAACCACTCGTCTGTCACGCCCACGATACCTGTGGCTTGTCCCTCTTCCCTCACGTTTTCTGTAATTCCTCCCCTCGCAATGCTTTCCCATAGGATCTTACCTACTTGTAAAGACTGCAAAGAATTCAATGGACATCCTTTAATTACGTCTGTTCCGCCATTCCCACTTTTTGAGGAATATACTAACCCTCCTTATTACTTTCAACACTTCCCATCTCACACCTCACTATGAGCCAGTAAAATTTACCCTTCACTACTCAATCGATACTTAGCGTTTTCAGCTGTGGGTAGGGCCACATCTGCGGGCACAACATTCTCGCATTCAAACCAGCCCTTTATGTGAACAAACAAACACTGAGAACAGCTGTCAATGGCAAAACATGTATTGTCTATGCGGAAATAAACACAAGGCAGAAAAGCGTATCAGGAGAAAAGCAGATCAAATTTGGACATGGCTTGGAGAGAGGCACTTGCAGTGGAATACTCCAAGGCACAGTTTCTTGGCAACAGGGTATGTCAGGCTGGAAGCTGGACTGATTATTCACACTCAGAACTCTGTCAAAAAGGTATTAGCCCCATCTGCTTTGGAGAGACCGCTAATAGCTGTAATGCTGCCTACTGGATCCCAACATCAGCATTAACCAGCCATGAATAAAAAGAATTATGAGCTCATGATTAACATGAGCTAAACTGAGTGACCACCTGAAGGGACTTGTTCTCACTTCAGAAGTGGAGGCGTTTACCCTGGGACAGCGCAAGCGAAGCAAAGCAGCACAGCGCAGAACTCAAGGGGACAACAGTGCAGACTGAGTCACACGCTCGAGCAGGGAAGGGTTCCAAGACGGCAGTTCAGCTCATGTTAGTGGTTGGACCAGTGAGCAAAAATCAGCTGGGTTAGCTACCAAACAGAAGGGTGAGCTGCCATCATAGGAGAACCGACAACCCGAAGAGGGAGTAGGCACCAACAGGAAGATGATGTTAAATTTTGTGAGTAGCTACTTGACGTCACCACATGAAATGTGTCACGGACCCTAGATGTCATCCTACATTCAAAGTACATCTCTAACACATACCACTTTTTTCCTGGAAGAAATTCCAGCCCTTACCCAACTAGACCCTGCGGAGCCATCACTCATTGCTAGAGGGCTCCCCTAAATTAACTCACCTGAATTTGAGCTGGGAGATTGTCTTTAACTATACATAACAGCGTCTTTGTGGGCTTTTCTTTGCACATGAGAACCAGCTCCAGATCCATATCATCTTTTATCAGCAAGCCCTTTGCAACCAGGCCAATCCGCATCACACCACACAACGTCCGACCACCCTGATCCCTGGAAATGAAACAATTTGGAGCGATTAAAGTGGTATTTTCACACGTCCAAAATAATTGTATTATCCTATCACAGTGAGGAGATAAACAGATGGGACTGATGACTGTGCCGAAGTGGTGTATCGCTGATCAGAAAGTGAAAAGCACAGACTCCTTTCATGCAACTAGCTCCTATGAAAAAATTAATTGAAGCCTGATTTGCAATTCACATTGGCTCAAGTCACAGAGCGCAAAAAAGTCCAAATTCACTATCTGCAGATCTACCGAAAGAGTAGAATAATTTATCTAGAGGAACTCTGACAGAAATCCTGTTTTCAGAAGTGATCAGAGACGTCTTTAGTGACACTCCAACTTTAAACATGGCCACACACTTTTTCAATGTTTCTTTTAGTTGATCCATACATTCAAAGCTTTTTTCACCTAAGAATATTGCCAGGAACGCCAGGAAGTCACAACACAGCACACTCTATCAAGGAGGAACGTTCTCCAGCAAAACACGGAGCTGAAATACCCTCCTCATGAAGCTGACAATCTTAACCGTCCTCTGCGGAGAAGCAGCCTATCAATCCACTACAATGACTCTCCGGTGTCAACACAACCATGCTGTCTTAAACCAATTCATACGTTAATTTATGCAAAAATATTCCTGATTTTAAGTGTTTTGCTATTTCTATTTGAATACATTTCACACCAAAAAAGTGACATAACACAGCTCGGCCTTATACAAAAGTGCAGTGATCAGACTCGTGTCTGATAAATATTTATTAGGGAAACTGAAAGCCACAGGCATCAAAACAAGGGACCACTTGTACATTTACTTTTCCAAGGCTATCATACTATGGTCTTCACACTGCTGAACATATCCTGTGCGGGTCAGAAGGTGATGCTGCATTTAAACTTCATGCAGAGCTAGCAGCCTCTTTCAAGAGCTCCCAAGCCCACCACCCTGTCCTACACGTAATCAAAGACAAGCTTAAATGGCAAGAAAGAAACCTGTGGAAAACACTACTACTACTTGAGGAATTTTCTGTAGAATGAACTGCTGGGAAACAGATCAAGTCATGAATGCTTTCTGCTCCTCCCACCCACACAAATCTCCTGAGTTAATACAGCAGCACTTCTCTTGTATCTAAACTGACGCACGCCCAGACAGTAAGGTACGAACCCTGCGGTACCTCATTTCCTGAATGCGACTCTAAAATTTATGAGACTTAACTAAGAACCACGTTACTGTGATAAAACAGGAAGCAATATTTCACTTTCAACTTCTCAGGCACACGTCATTACGCACTTAGGAGTAACTGATAAATACAACAGTAACCACCGTCACACAAGCCAGTAAGCTACATTTTTCAGTTTAAAAACTGATAGTCTTCCTGATTTAAGAGTTAGATCCTCCATTACCTGCACTACCTGTATCTAACTCCTGAACTATACAGCACACAGGGTCTGCATTTCTTAATGCTGGGGTTGGCTATACTTCCACCATCCCAAAATGTAAGCATCTTAACATATATATTATTTACCAGGACACCAAAAATTAAGAAAGGTCTCAACTCCTGACGGGGAACCTCTGCTCCAGGCATCTCCTCCCCTCCCGTCTGCCCTGACCTCAGGGTCTGCCTCGGTGCCTCTCACCTCCTACTCTGCTGCAGGTTCCCCAGCAGGTTTTTTTCTCCTTCTATTAAGTACATCAAGCCCAGAAGTGCCAATTGGCTTGGCCGTGGCCAGAAGTAGGTCCGACTGGAGCCGGAGAAGCTTCCAGCAGCTTCTCACAGGAGCCACCCCGGTAGCCCCTGCACCACTACCAAACCCCACCACAGTGGAAGTTTACAAGAAACTTCAGTGTGTTCAACAGAAGGAGCCTGGGAGCTACCTGGCTGTGGGTTTGCATTCGTGTGTGACAGGGACAGAAGTTCACTTCTAATCGCTGAAGTTTGTCTGCTAAACGCAACCTCACAGCACCACACTAAAATAAATAGTGGAAGAGAGCAACTGCTGCCCACACTGGGCTTATTAACATTCCCTACGCTCACCCTGCATGCTCCTGCCTCAGAAAGTCCAAATATACCCACTTACTCCTATGAGCGTTCGTATGCAACGGAATCAAGTAACACTGACTCTCAGTTTGAGGGGAAAGGAACCCATTCAGAGCAGCACAGTAACACATTATGAGGCTCAACTCACTCACTTGGCGCTGCTGTCTGCAGATTCCTCTGCTTCCACATCACCCTCACATTTCGTAGACTTGTTCTTTTCATCCATCCAGTCGGAGACATGTTTAAGGGCACATTCTACTGTTGATACCATGTTCTGCACAGCTTCGAGTTCCTCTGGAGATGGATAAATGGTTGAATGTTTCACCATAACATGGCGGTCATCATTAGCAAAAGATCGGATAGATCTCTGTTACGAAGGGGGAAACGGGGGGGGGGGGAAAAAAAAAAAAAAAAGAACAGAGTTACTGGATTATCAATGGAAGGACATTGCCTGAATGGGAATCCTCCCTGACGGATGTGGGAAAGCGTTTTACGATGGCCATTGATTATAATGATTTCTTACCTTTAAATAAGTTTTTTTTTAAAGAAAGAAACCAAGTACCACTGCAAAACCAGCATTAAGCTGGTAGAACATGTAACACTTGGGATGGATTTTATGGCACCTAATACCTGATGCCTAAAAGGATTCTAGAAGAGTTGAAGTTATTGGCTACTAGGAGACACAGGTGGAGCGCAGTTCATGTTTATGTCTATCAGGCCCATCTGGAGCAGAGTTTATGTCTACTTTAGGATAAGATAAACTGTACTTCAGAGGTACATTTCGCCACCCCACGTGACTACAGAAGTCTAGACTACCGTATCAGATGAGCTGCTACCGACATCTGAAACTTAAGCAACCCGAATTTCATCCCTGTCTGTATGTCCATGGTGAGCAGAAGCTGTGACACTGCGCACTAGTCCCAGGTCAGCGAGGGGGATGTTAGGGCTACGACTAGACAAATCTCCATGCTCCCATATAGCGCCATGGTGGACATAAAACAGGGTCAAGACCTGTGGTATGTGTCACTGCAAGGGCTAGAAATGGAGTTCCTACTTCTTGTCCTTCCATAACTTCTCCCCACTGTTTTCTTTTTCCTCATTCTCATTGTTTTTCTCGCTTCTCCCTGCTCTCCCCTCCACACTTCGCCAAGAGGAGGGCATGGGCTGGCTGAGTAGAAGGTCAGCATGCTGCAGCAGGGGACCAACAAAACCTGGGTTTCATTCCCAGCTTTGCAACAAACAGTCTGGCATCTTGGGAACTCACGGCACTATCAAGTGTCTCTGACTTCCCTCATCCTTTGAGTTCCTTCTTTACTTGGATTAAGCTTTCAAAGTCAGTGAGAAATCACTTCGGCCCAGATCTTGCCCAAAGGACCTCCATCTCCTGGGGATACAAGCTGTGAGCAACAGAAAGAAAGAGGGGCCTCCCTACCCTGGCATGCTTGCAGGAATTAAGGAGCTCGGGGATCTCGGCCATCTTGGCTGGCCTAGGCCAACCGTCAGCACCTGGATAGCTCAGAGCAAGGAGGAAAAGCAGGGTCCTTGTCCCAGATGGTAACCTCATTCCATGGCAGGGAAATTTAGAACGTAAGCATTCCAGGTGAGAGCAGACCGAGTAAAGCTTGCGGAAAGGAGGGCAGACAAGAACAGGGAGAAGATTCCTATTTTGGAACAGGCATTTATACTGCTGAAATACAACTTTGCGTATTCTGGAAGTGCTGAGTGCAACTGTCTCTCCCACGACAGGCTGGAGACAATGGCAACGCACCTCAGAACACGGCAACTAACAGCCTCTCCCTTATGGTTCTGCGACTGCAGCAGATGAAGTCACAGGCCATACATATTGCCACAGGAGGCTTAGCAAACCAAGGCATGAATGAAGGTGAAGGTAGAGAGAAACTGGTAAGAAGAGACCTAAATAATTTCTTAAAAAATAGGAAGAGATTAGAGCGCGAATTAAATGATTCTGCAGTGAAACTCAAAGTGATACTGTTGAGGAAAGCAAACTTATGTGGTTGGGTAACTTGTGCTAGAAGGTATGGTTTGTCACATCTATCCACGAGACTTATCCGATCCGAACAGTGACCCGGGCTAGCTGCAACTACAGCACAGACCTCTGGCAACAGCCGCTCTAAATCCTGCTTTCTACGGACACATCAACCACTGCTGAAAGCTTCCCAGGGCTTGGAACTGTCAACCCAAAGTCTCTGTTCCTCCTGAACATTAAATACCGTAACCAGGTTTCATTTTCACCCTGGCTTCATGGGTTTGCAACAGCATGCACTCCTGGGGACAAAAAGGGCCTCTGAAGGATCTCAAAGGCCTCTGGATTGAATCCTCGTTAAGGTCATGATTTCCTGGTTCATCGCATTCCGTGGAGGCTGATGCGATATCATCCCTGTCCTGACTCTAGTGCTCCTCCCCAGATGGACACTTTGGGCACCCAGAGCACCGCAGCAGTCGGGGTCTGGTACAATCCCCGGTACTTTCATGGGTTGCGAAGGGCTTCCAGGAGGTCCCTCCTGTGGCTCATCCACAACACGGACACAGAGAGAAGCTGCAGCTCAGCAGTGAGAACTGACAAGCTGGATTTCTTAATTCACCTCACCATCTCTTATCTCATGGAATATCCATTAGGAAAAACAGTCACAGAGGAACAAATTAGTAACTCCTAAATTAGAAGAGTTTCGTTTTCTTTTCTAATGAAGAGGGATGACAAGATCAATTCTTCATTAGAATTTAGCCAAAGATACTAGCGAAATGGGACACTATTTAAAATACAATATATTGACAACTCTGTTTTGTCAAGTTTCTTTCTCCCTCTGAGCTCTGTAGCAGGCAAAACTCATCTCAGGTCATTTTTGGGTTTTAATACGAACATAAATATGCAGCCATCAGCTATACAAGTGTTAGAGAACTGTATTTAAAACCTATTGCTTTTATTCTCATTCCCATTCTCTCAGTAATGATCTTAGAGGACTTAAAAGATACACAACTATGCTTTAATTGCTCTCCACAGGTCTTTTTCAGGTACTTGGTAGGTTTATGGCCTTTGTGAACACATCTTCAAACTCTTACCATTGCACTACTTCATACTTGCACAGCTTCACACATTGGACACCTCAGGCCTTCCCAATTTGCAACCAATACCAAGCAGATTAGAAACAACTCACTTCAACAATATACACCAACAATATCCAACTACACACATTCCATCTCCACTATTAGCAAAGTGTGCTCAGAACCACGTTCCATCACGCACACAAGTACGAATAATCAGCCCTTGCTTTTGTGAGGAAGAGGTGGAAGGGGAATATCAGCATTAGGTTATGCAATCTGCAAGTTCAAGGTCACACATACTGTTTGCCACAGCTTGCTAATGCCAGTTTTATTAGAATACCTTATGAGCATCCCCTTCGTTCATATTTAATAATTCATGTAATGCAGGCTCACAAGGCAACTCTGGTTTTGAGAAGCTAACAATATATCAAACCGCATTTGCTTTGCTGAAATCATGCAGCACCGTCTCTAATTTAGTGCAAGGTCAGAAAATCCCCCTACTCTGGTGTTACCAGGCCCTGCACAAGACTGTTGGCAGAGAATATTCTTAATGCGACCCTACAGAAGATGACGAACACCTACCATGGTTTGTTAGTGTTTCAGCCCTCTCTCTCTCCCTTTCTCCTTTTCCCTCCTCCTTGGTGTCTTTGCTAAGCACTGTTTTGCCTGACAGAACCTCTTCATAAGCCTCTCAGTCCCTTGACAGCTCAAGAGTTCATACAGCCGAGATGCTCTGGGAGTCACTTTCTGTAATTCACCTGCAAAAAGAGAGAAACAACATGAAACCAGAAGAAACGGCACGTTAATTCCAATAAGTGTTCAATGCGGCGCATTAAGGCAAACCACTGATTGCAGCAAGCAGGCTCCATGAAGGGAGGCAGTCGCTGAACCATTTATTCCTGAACAACAAGCAGATGTCACTCTGGAAAGCAACTTTTTGTCCCACGCCCACACGTACATAACGACTTCCCAATGCCAGTTAGAGCTTATCGTGGTGTGGTCTGTCAGCCACCTGGCAATCTACGCATCTGATGTGAGCAAGACGGGAAGCCCAACATCTCAAATACACTTTCGATGAAAGCGGCTCAAGAAGTCTGTATTTTGTGGCATGCGCATTAGGAATCAAACACACTATATTTAATTACCAAAAAGTAATTATCTCTCGAAATCCCCAGTGCGGCCCTCGACCCTGAATGTGTCAGATGCTGGACGAGAACCAAGACTTCAGGTGGCAATAACTGTAAGTTGTCATTTTCGGAGAGATAAGCGCATTAAAACAAACTGAAGATGCAAGAGCTGGGAGAACGCTCAGCTGAAATCACCCACACCTTTCCTCTGCCCTTGTGCTGCTTTTCGCAGCGCCCAACAGGCAGAAGATCCTGCAAGAGCAGCCGCCTTGTGCTAAACTAGGAAAAAACCTCCAGCACAGGCAGCATATGGAGCTGCAAACAAACGCTCCGTACAAGAGAAGAGCTGAATAACAGAGCAGGTAATGCATAAGCTCATTGCATAGCAAGACACCAGTCCTTGCAGAAAACCCGTTTTCCTTTCACTGCACATATTGTTGCGTAAGCTTTCCAGCAACGTTTTGAAGCAACTGGAAAGCCAGTCGGTAAATTGCTGCAGACTGACACACATGCTCAAATATTTTCCTTTTCTCCTTCATGTCGATCCTCCTTCTCTAGCAATATGTTGCATATTGTCTGTCAGAGAATCCTGACATTGTTCGAGATCAAAAGCAAGTTTGGCAGCAGCAGAGGGATGGGCGAGATGACTCGAAAGCCAAGTAGATGCTTCAACCTCAGGGGTATGACAGGGAATAATTCAAGTGTTGCATCCCATAGAGATCTGAACATGCCAGGGGAAAGGCACCACCAAAGCCTGCCTCACTGCTTTCCTAGTTAAGACATGAAGCATGCCTACAGGACCAAGAGCTTTGGCAGCAAGTGCCTAATATTGTTTTGTTTGTATCTCACACCGCTGCATTTAGGATACAGAACTGGGTAAACCAAAAGCAGCCAGACAAGAACGTTGTGTAGGGACCTGTCTGCTCCCGCAGCTGAAGATTGCCAAGGAAGAAACCCCAAGAGCACCAAATGCAGACAGACTAAAAATACTTGGGAAAAGCAAGCTAATGAAAACCCTGAAGGACCTCTCCCCTTAACACAAAGGCCATAGACTCTACCAAGGTATATTAACTCTACCAAGGTGCTTCCCAGAAGCTACCAAGGAAGCCAATGTTCTTTCACAGGACCAGATTCTGAAAGCTAAGCAGGGGCAGCTGGGAGGAAAAATAAGCAAGGATTGCTGCTCTGGCACTACTCAGTCTATGAGCTAGTCATAAACTCTTCCACACTTCATAGCCCATCACCACCTCCAGAAGTAAACAGACTTTTTACAAGGTCTTTTTGGTTTGCTTTTCTACAATAATATGCTTTTTCAGTCAGCAGATGGCAAGCTAGAGAGACTTTTATGAGATGTCTTTCCAGATCATCTATCTATTTCAAATTAGTTCTCTCTTCAAACTAAACTCCAGCTATCTTCACATACTCTTCCCTGTGACTCCTACATTTCACATTTTCAGTTTGCTATCTTCTCTGGTAACCGTAACTTGGCAATTCCAGGCAGTGAGAAGGGCACTGGAATGTGTTGCTGACTTCAGCATATGCCCAGTACAATGTCTCTAGACTCCAAGCAACACTCCAGCCTGGCCTCCCTCCAAAGACTTCTGCAAGCTGTTGCTTATCAGCTTGTGCAGTGTATTGAAAGCAGATGGACAAAGATAGCTGGCTGAGCGAGTCCTGGTGCTTCGGTACAGCCGAGCAGACTGCTGTCTGCAGGGCAAGTCTGCAAACTCCCTCTCAGGCTCTGGAAACACATCCCGCAGGGTGCCGTTCTGGGTGCGCCGAGCGCTTTGCGGGGTTCTTTGGAAACCTGAAACAGACCGAAAATAAGCATTTCACAGCTATGATGGGGTTAATCTTCTACTGGACAGATGAAGCAAAACCACCAACACCTCCCAGCACTCTGCCTTAAGCAGGCAGTAACTGCCTTGTTTTCAAGGCAGGTTCAAGTTTCAGTGAGAGCAGAAGTTGCTGGATGAAGCTCGATTCACGGCTGAGAAAAAGGCCAGGTAGGCAGGCTGAGCCCAGGGCACATAACCTGCATTACGGCGGGATCTTTATCATAAAACTCAGAAAGCTGGAAAAAAAAATCCCGAATGCTGAGTTGAAGCTAATATATAATGTCTTTCGAGTCATTAACATCCTAAGAATAACTCAGATGCGCACAGGAGTGAAAACCTAACGTAGTTCAGACTTTGAGGGAAAATTTTCAACAGCAGCACTAAACAGGAGGGAGTTTACTATAAAAGTGCAGACACAATATACAGAACAAAGTACATCTGACAGCATGCAGAATTAAATTAAGGAAAACCAAAATCAAATCTGCTCCAACCATATGGACTAAGGCTGCAGAACATAGCTCAGCACCAAACACATCAGAAAACATTATGTGAAGTGAGCAGCAATTCCATAAATCCAGTCTTATTTTACTACCAGGCTACAACAGGATACTTGTCCCCGCACCCTCAGGGCAGTAGCGGCGGATGCCCAGACCGGAGCACGATGTAACACGCCTGGTTGTCATAACCAGAGGCTGCCACTCACACCTGCAAGAAAATTTCTAGGAAAAGCTACTGGCGCTAGCAAGACTTTGGTGACCTTGAGAAAGTCCCTTTACCTCTGCATCACGTGTCCCTGAAGTGTAAACCAAGTAAACTCTCGCTGTCTCCAAACCAGGTCACAGAGGAGCTGAGCGGAGCCTGCAATGTGGTTTGAAGTCACTGGGGATTTGACACATTAGAAATGTTATTAAAACACTGTGACAGTCTAACAGTGTTTCCATTAAACAGCCCATCCTTCACAGAGGAAGTTTATGCTTTGGCACAAGACAAACAAGGAAAAAAATTTCAGATGAGGCCTTTGTAGTGGGATATATCCCTGCATCTGGCAGTCATGTTCCCAAGGGACAGGCGTTTAAACAGCCAGAAGTAATGAATATGCACAGCTACCTCCGACTGCTTGTGAAAAGTGAAAAAGCAGGAGAAACAGGTAGATGGGGACTGAAACGTAAGATCAGAATCAGGGAGCTGTAAGCTTCTAGAAAAGAGACATGAACTGTGTTTGCTGCCCTGATATCCCCTCGCAGCACTGAGCGGCACTTCGCGCGGAAGCGTTACTGGTGCAACAGCAGAGAGGAAACCAGGGTCACTGGGCTCAGCCCTCCCAAGCCTGACCTCAGTGAGGCACCTGGCCGGGCCCTGCAGAATACCATGAAGACTGGTTTCAAACGCTACATCAAGGCGGCACACGCCGACAATATTCAGCTGAAGCACTAAAAACACCCTCCGCCCTCCTAATCTACCCTCATAGCAGTGTCTGCCCATGAGAGGTAGCTTACAGCGCACACCGCCCTAAAATCACACACAGTTTACGTTAACAGAGCAGCACGGAAAGCCAGGGTTGGTGGTAACAAACCAGTGAGCACCTAACACAGCCAAAGGTGTATCAGACACAGTGAAGAACTGGTATTTATACCCTTGTTACCTTCAAAAGTCAGAATAAGAGGCTTGCCACTTTAAATGGGAAGTTTATTTTAACTTCTGCTTTGCATTCAGGAGACAGGTAATTTTTCGTCGCACCATACAAAGCGCTGCTGAAAATATGTTGTGTTTTTCTGCAGTATAATTTTATTGCTGGCCTTCTGCCAAGAGTCTTTCTGGCAGCATCTCCCACAGTTGGAAACTGTGTATCTGGGTCAGAAAAGACAAGCCGCTTTTCAGAACAGCTCAATACATTTGGCAGAGATGCTGATATTGTAATTGAACTCTTTCAGCAACTCTTTTTATGATGTACTCAGTCACCAAACAAAACAAGATCTGCAGTGTCGATTAATGTCAAAATAACTGAGAGAGAACTATCAAAATAGTTCTCCCTCATGTTAAAGGTATCAACAAACTGAACAGATAAGAAGTACGATTCACGAGGATTCAGTGAGGAGCACAGGGCAGAGCAATTGGCAGAGTATGACTGACCTCCCACTCGTGCAGGTATTTACCACTTTAAATCCCTGTGCACTGTACAGAACCTCTTTCTCCATTCCTCGCTGCCATGGGAAGAGAAATCCCTGCCACTCATAACCACATAGGCAGTCTGTAAAGAAGAGCAGTTGTAGCACTGGGATACATATTTAATAGGACTCAGGCTGCTTCCAACAACATGCTCAGTATTCGGTTTCACCTGGAGACTGTATATTCATAGGAGTATTTTCCAAGTAATGCAATTCCTGGCAAAGTTGCAACTGGGTTAACCTTTAGAAGACTGGAATTTTCCAGCCAAATGAATAATTACCAAGCAACACTATAGTTAAAAGTTGGAAAGGTACGTCCTCTGATAAATTCTTACACTTCATACAACAAATGAGTCCAATATTCCTCCTGCCTGTTCAGCTCTCCCAGCATGTTGAGAAAAGGCTCCTGTGCTCCGAAATCTCTTTGGAGCCGCCACTGCCAGGTAGCCCCAACACCCAGCTTTAATAAACGCCAAAGGCAGGGCAGGCACACACACGATAACCAGATCTGGAACCACGGGACCTGTGATCCCCAGAACAGAGGAATCCAAGTCATGTCCCAGGCCCAGAGCTCTGACAAGGCTCACAGTGCAAGGGAGGCAGCTCCTCACGTGTCAGCGCAGAGGAAGCTGCTAAAGGTGCTTCTGGAGAGAACTCGGCTGTGCCAAGGACTGGCACGGATGGAGAACTTGGGACCCTTGGTTCAAAGATGCAACAAAGCACTTGCAACTGAGAATGCATGAACATGTGGATTCTCCTCCAGACTGTAGAGCACAGAATGAAAGAACAGCCAAAATAAATCACACTGGTAAAGTAATTAGCGAAGTTGAAGAATTAAAGCCAAACAATCAGTTCATCTAGATTAATGTGTTGAGGTAGAGGGAAACGGATGTGCAGAGTGTTGCTCATATTTTTAGCTCCTGAAAAGAGGGTGAAGAAAAGATGGTCTAAGGGGAAATCATCACCAGCTTAACAGGAATGTTAAAAAAGGAGCAGAGAGGCCCAGTGTGAGCATATATACAACTATTTCTAGAAGAAAATGCTCTATTTTATATAGAACCCCACTATCTAATACCAGGAAGAAACATACATTGGTAGAAATAACTGCAGATATCAAAATATAATGTGTAACAAAGACAAATAGTTTTGGAAGGAACATAAATCCTTCTCCTTCAGGATTTAAGGTACTATTAAAACATATACCACCTAACTGACTCAGCAGCCTTCAGAGGAGCACACCAGTTGCAGTCCTCGTGGATCTCTCTCCAGATTGTTACGTGGCCTCACGCCCCCTGGCAGCTGCCCGATGCCCAGCACAGCAGCCACAGCTGGTGCTACACGGGGGCTCTAATGAATGGATTTTGAAAATGCCCTCATCTCTTGGTATGGGTGTCAAGATGCAAGGCTCACCAGACAGACCAAGGGCAAAAAGGAATTAAAAAACTGGCTGTTGACTCTTAAATAACAACATGACACGTGAACATTTGTAGTTTAATGCATTTCCTGCTCAACCAGTCAGGAACACCCAAAACTGAGTTGCCTGTAAAACTGAGCACTAAAGAAAACAAACCATCCTGAAGGGACCTTTTCTTGGCAGGTGTCTTTAAAAAGAAAATTTAAAAATCACAGATTACATGGGACATGAATAATTAATCGGAAAGTATTCATTTGAGACAAGGCAGAATCCACCACTGGATTCTCAATGTCTGCGAAATGTTAAACCGATTTCTGACTTCTAACATCCTAACGTAGGCATTCCTACAATGGAAAACTGCTGTTACCTCAAAGTACACACCCATTTGTGAAGCTGACATAATTTCACATCCACAATGTCATCTGAAATTCATAACACAGACTACATTCATCTACAGTTGAAGAATTAACCAAATTAATAAAAAGGATTGCACTGCACTGAAGTGACACTCACCATCTGCAATGTCATTTTTCCAGAGACAGAGCTGGTTTAAGCAAAATTCTGGATCTATGCCTGAAATCACATCACATGCTCCGAAAGAGAATCACAGTTCTCCCTCCTCAGCCACACAGTGCCGTGCACATCTTCTCACCACCCTGTGCTGCACTCCCATCCCCAGCTTTCCAGACCATGTCCACAGCACGTGTGTCCACTTCCTTACCTGCAAGGCTCCCTGTGCTCCAGAACCAGAGCGGGAAGCTGCCACAATGTGTAAGAGATTAAGAACAGGCACAGTCCTTCCCTAGCACCCTTCAACGTAACCGAAATAGCTGCAGTGCCCCAGTTTCTCCCGCTGTGATTCATATCCCATAGACTGCAGGTTGACCTGAGCTGCAGCCAACCAACTACCTACCTGACACGCAGCCCGGACGGGGAAGAGGCCGGCAAGGTGGCACTCTTCCACCAAGCACGTCTTCTACCGGCCTGGGAGGCCAAAGGCTGACACATGGAAAAGGCTGGAAACCATGGCATTGCCTCCCTGCGTTGTAAGAAATAAAACGGCATGGGGTGGAAGGGAGGGAGGGGGAGACTGGATAACAAACCATCCTACAGTGAAACTAGATCTGCCTGTATTAGTGGTTTGCACTTTCCATCAATTCCAGGAGGCAACAGCAAAGCACGTTTGCTCTTGTAGCTGTTCCCGTTCTGCAACACAAGCTAGTACGCCTCCCGGTGACGAGCAAGAGGGAAGAGAAACGCAACACGGATCCTAGACCCCTGTGTCGTAAATAGAACTGTTTCCATAATTCTTTCTTACAACTAATACAATGTAAATACTGTATTTGAGATTCACATTTTTCTAATGTTTACATAAATTTCCAAAGTTTTTAAGAATGAGTGCTATCCTCCTGCCTACAACCTCAGCAACCCTTAATGGTGAAAATTAAGCAACAGTTTCTCCTCTAGAATTCCTTCCCAGATGCTAGCACGTAAAGAAGCTGGCATTTTCCATACTGCAAATCCACGCTGGCCACGGTGCACATTTGCCTTTCAGCCAGTTTAAACATTCATGACCCTCCACTTAAATGCATTTTCTAGTATGTCACTCTTGCAGCTTCAGTGACTTTTTTATTAATTAAAGGCAAAAACTGAAGGCGGCCACTAGACTCTGCAAGTATTGTGCAAAAAGCTCTTGTGCACTCAGCCAACACTCATCTTCCATCAGACTTTTCCCATGTTTGAGTTCCACTATGACCAGGAACAAGTTCAGGTTAATTGCTTACCTCCTGCCTAACCAGCTGTTTTGTCAAAGACCATCTTGCCAAAGGCTCTAGGCTACCAAAAGCTTTTTTGAGAGTCCCTTTCTCACCATCTCTCACCCACCCCACTCTGTCTCTTTCCCCTTGTTTCTCTCATCCTCCAGTGTCTCAGACTGTTCCCAGGGAAGTCTGATGCTCAGTGTCACAACATGCAATGCCACAGAAGCATCAAACAAAATCTGTAGCTACGACCTTCGGCTGTTCCGGAAACACAAGCTTCCTCTTCTGAAACTCTCCCTCCACACCGCTGCGGACAGGACCTGTGCAGTCGCACCAGCCCAGGGCAGCAGAATCCTGTCCGCTGGCTGCCGCACCACTCAGGAATCCAGCCCCACCTGCAAGGGCTCAGCACAGCTGCCCAGCACCCTCAACCCACCAGAATGGAACCTGCAGTGTCATTAGTAGCTTCCACATAAACAAACTGAAATTCACACGAAGAGGGGAAAGAGATTTTTAGGAAATTGTTTTCTAAAAAGCACACAATCAAAAAAAACCCAGCATTCAAAGCCAATGTATCAGTGTTACTAATGGAAGCATTCAGAGCGAGAAGGATAGAAATACTACCTGCCAAGCAGAAGCTACCAAACCTGGTTTAGGATGTAGTGCAAGAACCCCTACAAGAGAAACAATGGGATCTCTCCAGGGAAGGGTACCCTGGCTGCCATCAATTTACAGCCTCAGAACGCACTTATTTACTTCAGATGCACCATAACCCTACCAAAAGATCTGAGTTAGTGTATTCAGGCAAAGCTAGCAACGATATCCGTCATGACCGTAAAACACAGCGCCACACCAACACGTTACATGGTACAGAAAGAACTGTCAGTCTGACATCAGTGACTTAAGTCCCTCTTTGTGTCTTGAACAAGATTTTGTAGCAGAAAGCCCAAACCTGACTAACAAGGAGAAAAAGTCACAAACGCATCTGGAGATTTACAAAACTAATATTAAAAAAATCCTATTTCCCTGGAAAACCCTGAGTCTAAAAATATTTCAAACTGGCTCCACCCAGCACCTTCTTGCCTCAGATCAACCCTGCGTGCATGTGCTGCCAGACCTGCCAACACCCCCCTATTCCTCTCCTCCCCAGTCAGCCCAGCACAGCTATGCAAGGGGAAAAGGCAACTTCAGCAGCAAGCATCGGCCGTGGCAGTGCTCAGCTGGGAGACCAATTTCTCAGTGTAAGGTATATCCATCAATCTCATCCTTAGGAACTTCCTGGGAGGAGTCATGAATTCCACAGCCTTGTTTGTTTGCTTATGTTTGATGTGATATTGAAATAACAGAAGTCAGCAAAATGATGGTTAGGGGTGTGTGGCACTCTGCTCTCCAGTGTCTTCGGAGAACACAACTGTGTAAGCAATTGATCTCGACTTGAGAAGTTACATTCCATCTTCCTTTTATCCCCTGAACTTCAAATAACACCTGAGGGAAAGAAAGCAGCTATCGATATAAATCTGCCAACCCCAGCTGGAGGTCATTTTTAAGAGCATGGACACAACCTTGCTGGTGTAGTCTCTTTTCTTCAAGTTTCATATAGGGCTATGAATTAGCTTAGTCTCATTTCACAGATAAGGATGTCACCTCTAGTGTGCCACCTTACCCACAACAGCGTGAAAGACAGTTCTTAATTTCTTAATAGAAGACTTCCTCCGTCTGTTTTCCTTTCAGTATCACCACTGTTTTCCTTGGATCCAGCCATCAACATCACGCCCTGTTCTCCCTGTCAACACTGAGCAACACATCTCCGAACAGCCAACTAGAAGGCTATGATCAAGAGCAGCGTCTCGGAGGCAACACGCTTGCCACAAGCCACAGGAACCCGCTTTTTCAGGCGTGCGGGGAGGATACAAACACCGCATCCAGGTTAGGAAACGGAGCGCGTGGTGGCAAGCTGTTGCAATTCCGGTGTAAAAGAGCGTGCGTGCCCATTTTCCTCCGCGGGAAGCAAACAGCCTGTGCAATCAATAGCATTCGAAGCGCTCTCGGCTTTGCAGAGATCGATTTACAACAACTTTTTCCCCAGAGCTCTCTTCATACACTGTAGTTGCTAAAAGTAACACTTGAAATTACTACCAGGGGAAAGACTAGAGAAAAACAATCTAAGTTAGTTGGTTTTGGGCCATTAACTGCATTTTGTGTCTAGCCACTTCAGATCCCTCGGTAACAGGAAACCTGCTGTTCCTGAAAGCAGTATTGATGGCATTTATTTTATTTTTCAGAAGAAGGTGCACTTGGAAAGCCCCAACCTGTCCGGGCAGGGGAGCACGCAGTTCAAGGGGCAAAGGGCACAATCAAAACCAGAATTAAAACCAGCCACTACACAAATTGATGGCATTTTCCTGAGCTGGGCAGTAGGTTACGAAACCTTTCAGCCCTCAGTGAGAAGTTACAAGGAAGTCAGATTAGAGTCTTAACATTTTTATTGCCCGCTTGGCCACCCATGTAAATCAGCGTCCGTGTCACACCGCCATCGTTACTACGGGATTCCACAGCGAGGAGAACAAGAACCAAAGGGACAGGAACACTGAGCTCAGCGCTTGTCAGCACAGAACACCTGCTTGGTTTTCAGAGTCTAAAACTGCACTTTCAGTGGTCAAAGGACGTCAGATTATAATGTTGTCAAGCTAGCTTATTCCACAGTTCAAACAAAATTCAACTCTAAAAATCTCATACTTTCGGGTTAGTAAGAACCCCCCTTTTTCTAAAAAAAAAAAAACCCAAAAACCCCAAACCAAAACAAAACAAACCACAGATGTATTGCTTTGTGCACTGAAAGGCGCTTGCTTTTGCTGTTCATGAGTTCTTCTATTCACTTCGCATGGCTCCTCTATCGTGGAAACAAAAGTCTCTGTATCAGGCTTCTCAGGGATATTTGGAAACTCCCACACACTGCAACACAGTGTTCAGAGGCCAGAGAAAACAACTCTCAGAAGTTAGTTCATCATCAATTAACTGCAGAAATAATTACAGAAAATAGTAACAAGGTGAAAGAACGTTCTTCCAAAGGGTTTTGCTTGTTTTGACAGAAGCAAAAGCAAGCAGTTAAACCTAGCAAATTTCACTCAGGATTTCGCCCCAAAGCATTTTGAACTCACCCTGCAGGACCAGGAAAACAGCGCCAGAACTGCCAGCGCACAGCGCTCAACACAAGAAAAGGCTTTCCCTGAAACCCAGTGACAATTAACTACCAGGCAGCTTCGTGCTTCACCGAGACAAAATCCACAAGTTAAATTTTAGAGTGATGATTTCTGCAGGCACTCAGATGTTTGTTCCAAATTTTCTAGAAATTGCAAATTAGAACTTGGCAGGCTGTAAACTGACCCAGCACGTGTCTTCTGTAATCCAAATCATACTCTGTCCTATTGGCCTTCAAAACTGTTAGGAAAAAATATCATGCCTTTCAACACACGGTTTCAGACAAGCGACAGAGCCGTCCCGTTTCTCTCTGTGCTAAGAAAATAAAACTACAGTGTTTTTTTCCTCATGGAATATAGCCATGAAAACGAAAAGCTAATAGAGGAATGAGTTATCTCCACTGGAGAGTCAGCACAGTTTGCTGAACAACACTGCTACGTAAGTGCACGCAAAGTGGTTGTGGTAATTTTTTCTGTTTGTTGTGGGGAGAATATCACGTTTCTAGACTCTCCGATCTCATTCTCAAATACTGCAACTAGATACTCACCGAGGTACGCAGGTGTCACCGAGCCGTTCCATGGAAGCAACCGGCAGTCGCTGCCAGTTCACCGGCATTGTTTCTGCGGCCACTCGAGATGAACGTTTTTTGTGACACCATGAACAATAAATTGAATGAACAGCTCAGAGGTTAAAAACCAAATAAATCTGGGAAACTACTTCTCCATCTACCGGTAAACAGACAGAACTACCCAACGGTCCATCACTAACCTGTGGGAGATGAAAATCTCCAGGCTGGGTTTAACAGCCGAGACTAAAAAGCGTTACACTCGGCCTCTCCCGTTTTGACTGCAGCATCGAGCTACAACGTGCTTTTAGTAGGCCCCCCCCCAAAAAAAAGTTTCAAATTCAGACCTTAGCTACACAGACATGAATTTCACAACACTTCATAAACATCATTTCTCCAACTGCTGTAAAAGATATAAATGTCACCCTGTCTGCATTTAGAAGAGACCCCATTGACCAATGCCTTAAGAGACTTGCCTCACACCATAGTATGTCAGTGGTAGTACTTGGAAGAGCAGTTACTTTTCCATCTTCCATGTGCACTGAGGATGAAGCATGCTCTCTCCCCCTTCCTAGCTTTCCACCATTTGCTTAGGCTTCTCCAGTTTAACTTGGACAGACACTGCACTGCTGGCTGCTTTTGCTACTCAATCTCGCGCTCGTAGGACCACAGCCATCCTTCACAGGCCAGCTTGGCAAGCTGTCACAGTACATGCTTGACAACAATTACCTGCAGATTCATGAGATTCAAATTAGCAATTCAATATCTGAATATGGTGAGATTAAACTCAGGAATCCAATTCACAATGCGTCGTATTTTCAGGCATCCAATTTTTTGAGCACTCCACTCTCTTGAAAGTCAAACTGACAGGGACTCAGGAACCTTACATGTCTTTCAAAAGAGGACAAAGGAGTCTTTCTTTTGTTAGGCAGCAGGACACACACAGTCTGTTCTCAGGAAGAACAGGAGCCAGAAAAATGAGAACGTTTCAGGACACTCACAAGGGACCCGAGCCATTCTGCAAGGGGAAGCTGTGCAGCCCCGCTCTAAAGCGGCCTGCTCTTCAGCGCCGAGCGTCTCACTCTGGGCACCAAGTTCTAGTGTACTGGTTGGTTTTGAAGCCAAAAAAACCAAAGGCAGTTGTCCTTGCCACTTGTCATTTCTAATGCTCTGCATGGCACAGGAGCAGGCTATGGAGGACAAGGGGGTTCATTCTTCTCCCTCATAAAACCAAAAAACTCAACTGATCAAAAAAACAGCCTTACTAGATAATAGGCAGCCATCTAAACCACCAAAAACACAAGCCAAAGGTCTGAAGGGTCTGACAGGGTCTCTCACAAATCAGAAGAGGAATTGGCAGCTCCTGGATGACCAGGAGCACATACGTTGTCACCTCCCCTGCCCGAGCCCAAATCACTCAAGCAGTAACTCTTCAATTTTCTCCACACTGAGACTGTCAAGTTTTCTGGCCTGTTCCAGTGTTATGAAATATGAAGAAAACAAGATTATTTCGTACGTGCATGTTCTTGAACTACCCCATCTATCACCACAAAGGCTACACATGCACACAAATAGTCTTTTCAGGATGCTAGAGTAGACTATTTTCAGTTGGAAGTGACCTACATGATCATCTAGTCCAAGTGCAACGCAAGAAGAGCACAAATAATGGAAAGTGAGCAAGGAAAAGGAGAGAGCGAAGTACAGCAAATCCCTGTTCTCCTCTGCTCTCAGCCAGAATTCAATCTTCTGTGTACAGTGCACGAGACTTGCTACTGTACTGTGTGAGGAGGGTAAAGAGAACTCATTGAGACAAGGTGCACCTGCTAAAACTGGCAGTAAAACCAGTCGACTACTGCAAATCAGTCGTGCCCAGTGCAAACAGAAAGCAAGTCTTTGTTCCTCTGGCACAAGAGAACTCCTTTACTGCAAGCACCACATACAGATCAAACATTTACAAGCAAAAGAAGAGAAGCTAGCCAAGGGATTTATATTAAAATAAAGATTAGAGATCGCAGTCTGAAAGAAAATCATAAACGTACCACTGAGTGCCATGCCCAGACAAGCTCTCCTCGAGCAGCTCTTCCTCTGAAGAACTGCAAGGAGATAGCCTGAGCCAACAGTTTCTACAGCAACTGCCGAAGCACCAGGACAACGATGTTCAAACCCCGCAGTACCCGCAGAAATGTCATGGACATGCCAAATACCGAAGGAACGTTTGACAGTGTCACCAGGTCACCCTCTACCTCATCGGGCAACGCTCTGATCCCCATCGGCTTTGCTCACATCGGTATTTGCCTGCAAACTTCTGAATCCTCTCTACCCTCAACATTCTTTCTGTACACTTGTTCCCGTTCAGAATTTCATGGAGCTCAGCACAGCCACCAGAAAAGGTTCTGCAGACATGGTGCTGGAGGACAACCGACACCATCCTCTGGAGAGACCAACCGCACGTTTGCACGGTGCCGCTGCAACTTCTCACCCAGGGTGGAATGCTGTTATGACAATGGCTCTGTGTGTGTGTTGCAGTACTAAAAGCACACTTGGAAGCATCTCAGCGGGAACAAAACAGAGGTATGTTACTGCCCAACGACACACAAAAAACAGATCCATCTGCAGCAAGCAGTTATTTTAACACTGCTGCAGAATCCATATTAAGGAACACAAAATATTGCACCTATGCACTTGGTAAGGTTTTCAACCGAGAACTGTAATTTACTGAAGAATGTTTAGGGTAGGCCGTATCTCATTTCCCTTTTAAGAACCGCTTTAGTAAGTCACAGTGCCTCAACAGCCGCAGCTTTATCAGCAGTTCCATGTAAGCACTCTTTGCAGGGGTTTTTTCTTAACTCTGCCGTCTCACTTTGTTTCACACAAACTTGGCACGAAGCTCAGGCTCCTGACCCATAGCATGAAGTTAAACAACACTGCTCGTTTGTTTTCAAAAGGGTCAGGAAGTCTCCAGTTTCAGGTTCTTCAGTGTTTGGCGCGAAGGGGAGCAAAATACAGCCACGATTCAGAAACCTTCAGTATTCAACCCTGTCTGCAAAGAATGGGGGTTAATCCGAGAGCCCCAAGATGTATTTTGTAAACCGCTCAAATGTTACATGAGGCCACATCCACAAAAACAGGGGTTTGGTCCAGAATTCGCTACTTACAAAAATATTTTGTTTGTATTTTTGTGCCCTTTATCATGATCGAGTCAAACAGCACCAATGCTATTTAGACGGTGACAGTCGCTCTTTCTAAAATGTGAAGCGCTACGAAATCTGAAGTGGAAAAGTATCTTCTAAGTTGTTAAAGCATAATGAGGCCACATCCACAAAAACAGGGGTTTGGTCCAGAATTCGCTACTTACAAAAATATTTTGTTTGTATTTTTGTGCCCTTTATCATGATCGAGTCAAACAGCACCAATGCTATTTAGACGGTGACAGTCGCTCTTTCTAAAATGTGAAGCGCTACGAAATCTGAAGTGGAAAAGTATCTTCTAAGTTGTTAAAGCATAAGCATGCAAAAGACAACTTCTAGACCCAATTTATCCCTTAGCAGGCTAGATTTAAAGGAATAAAGAGTAGAGCCGACCGTCTTTTAATAAAGTAATATAAACCCATTATTTAATTAGCAATGACAGTGTCAGGTTTCACATAATCCACTAAGGCTGAAAATTCAACCAAATCTTTTAAATTGTCGAAAATACCCCAGTTACAGGAGATTCTTGTTCGCCTCCAAGGTAGAGTCATGATTCTTTTCTCTTACACAAATTTAGACAACTGTGTTCTCTCTTCAGCCTCCTGGCCATCTGTAGAGATGAGGAGGTGTGTACAGATGTGGGCTCAGAGCAGAACAAGCTACTTCTCTGAGCTCATATTTTTGGCAGTCACCAATTTCACCCTCACCCACCAGAAGTAAGGAAGTTATCAGCTTTGTCCCCCCACTCCCCAGTACTCGCCTTTCTTCCTGCCTTTTCTAGAACACTTGTCACCATATTTACCAGAGTACATTTATTACTGGGTTTAAAATAACAGGTTTTGTACCAGAAGGAAACGTTTCAGGTCTTCACAGGGAACTTCAGACTTGAAGAAATGAAATGGTGTGGTAAATCAGTGGCAGAACCCGAGAAGGGGCCAAATCCCCCAACCAATACTTTCGGTTTCCTCACCAGACCTCCTTCACTGCATCACAGCGCTGTTCTGTGCCTGAAGAGCACTGAGGGGTTTACTCACCGGGCTTTTCCCAGCTTCCAGTTTTAGAAGGAATGCTCACAACAGCTCTGGGGGTGACTGCGATGCACACGCAAAAAAAACACTACACTTCAAGCCAACTGAGGCCCAGTCATGCACCCACCCCTCCTGAAGGTCATCCAAATGGCAGAGCTGCTTACTTTAAAGGAACAAATTAAGTCTCTATATGATTAAAGACTTGGACAGCAGGACTGGGTAACCAAAGAAGCCCTAATCTATTTGTTAAGTCCAATTATCTAGACATCAAGTCAAGAGATCATGAAGCATTAGGATGTTGAATAGCTGCTTACTAACCACTGTTAACTCTCTGGAAAGATGGCAATCGCTAAGAATCTATGGCATGGAAAAGGTGCTCCTCCAAGCAGAGGTGTGGAGAGACCAGCTCTTGGGCATTTACGTTTTCCTCTCATCTTCTGCAGAGCTAAACTAGCTGTCAGAGTAAAGGGAAGGACATCAGGATTGGAAGTGGAAGAGGAGTAGAAATCCAAATGTTCTCAGTCTCTATCTTATGCATTTACAAAATAATTCTAGTAGTCACCGGAGATTACATCTGAGATCTCATTTCTCAGTCTAGCAATGTCAAAAGTTGCGATGAGGCAAGGAGCCCAAGCTCCCTCACTTGAGCTGGAGCCCAGCTGCCAGCTCCAATAGGTTCCCAGGTAGGATTTCAGTCTAGCTTACTTAAGGGAAAAAAAATATTCCAGTTCTCACTGCACTTCCTGTCCAGGAATGAACTGCAGAAGCCAAGAAGCAAGGCCACACTCTTCCCCTGTTGCTGGGTGAGGAGTGACATAACTAACATTCATCTAAAGCAGTGCTAATTTACATCAGCTGAAGACCCCACCTAGGCACACTTTTTGTCTCTCTCCATATATAAAACCACAAGCTAGCCAGGCAGGTTTCTGGAATCCACCTCCATAGTAAAGTACAATCCAACCTCAAATTTCTCTTACTAATCTACTGGAAGGCTTGTCTCTGGGGTGCACAGCTACCACAATACAAGATGCTATGAAACTGAATACTTCACACATTTTTATGGGTACCTTCCAACCCTCAGTTTCCTCCACGAGCACTTTACAGTCTGCCGTATCATCCTTCACGGATTCCTTGCAACCCTGTCCGTTCAACTCTTACTCGGAGCTCCATGTCCACCACCTGTCCCACCACCCCGCAGCTTTCCAGTGCCTGTGTGTGTTCTCCGACTCTTACTCTGAAGACACACCGTACACCTATGGCTCCCCCTTCTATTCCAGAATCTTTGCCATTACAGCAAACACTCAAAAATTGCCACAGATGGAAATCAAAGTAGACAAGGAACGCAAAAAAGTGCTAAGCACATAGAGGGTCAGAGAGCAAACGACAGGACCCCATAACCAGAGAGAAACAGCAAGTGCCCCTTCAGCACAGCAGCATCAAAAGTAGGAATAAATTACATTCTTATCTTCATACTGGAAAATTGATGTCTTCACCCAGATTCAGCATCAAGTGGACACCTCTCAAAACATCAGAGCTCCCTCCCAGCACACCTGGCCAACCGGCCGCACCGCTCCCCACCGCCCCGGCACCCCAAACCACCCCGGCACCCCAAACCACCCCGGCCAGGCAGCTCCGCTCCCAGCTCCTGCCGTGCCCAGGGCCGCGCAATCAACCCGCAGAAAGAGCTGTAATTTTGATTCAGCTCCGAAACTGATTAAATGTTAACGCACATTAATCAGCACTTTCAGATCCACTGATAACGGTAGTTAACAAAAACATCCACAACCCAGTCCCATTCATCTTATCTCCATGAGGTTACACCGCTGGGCCCTTTGTGATCCTGAACATCCTGTAACAGCAACAGCCTCACTCTTCACAACTGGCTCGCACAGGACAGAGACCTCAAATGCCTTTTTTTGTGTTAATACAAGCCAATTTTGTGTAATCTGTTAAACTGGCAGATTTGTCCTATCTTAACTGGCTTTCACCCAGCCTCCAGGTGATGTGCTCAGTATAACCACTCAATGTCTCGCTAAGCAGGCACCAAAAAGACCATTTAAGTTAAATACCTTCTTTTTTCAGGTATATACCAGCCAGCAATTTTAAGACCAACACCTATTTCAACAATTCAGTGGGGTGCAGCATGCTTCCTTGCTGAGTTTTGTAGTTCTTTTTAAAGAGCAAACATGAGGACATTGAAGAGAGAGATCATGCTTACGGAAAGGGTTAAATAGACTCATGGTAACCATGCAAAAAGCAGAGGCACCCAATGCCCTATAACAAGGCATAGAGGTTTTTTTCTGTCTCCTCCAAGATGACTTATCACAATCAACTGTTACAGGACCCACCCCCTTTAAAACACAGAATAAAAAAGGAATACGAGTTTCACAATACCACTGGCACTAGGATAAGCCATTTCGTGCAAAATCCCATGGGAGGAAGCCAGCAGCGCTGCGTGCTGCTCCCCAGCCTCATCTCCTCAGCCTCCATGGAGACTGCTTTGCCCAAGCTCATTTCTAGGAAGAGGCACTGCTCGTTTCCAAACCAGCTCCAGGGCTCGAGGCCCTGGCTTCACACTCTCCCAGGCCTGGCCGTGCTTCTCCAGGAGGGCGGGTGCTGGGAGCTGAGAAATAGGGTTAGGGGAAGGTTTCGTTTAGGGCCATAATCAACTCAATCCAATAGCCTGGGAGAAACATTTCCACATGCAACATCATACCTGTGTCGCAGAGACACTAAAAACACTTTAGGGCCCAACACTTAAAACACCATGCTAACACCCAAATCTGCTGTATTAGGAGGCAAACAAGAAATGTGTTTAATGAAAGTGGTTTCCCCCCCTCAACAATCAGAGGAAATAAAAAGTAAAAGTTTCTAAAATCAACCTACCCTTTTCGGCTCCTACTAGGGGGTAATTTCTAAGAGGCGACAGCAGTTGCCCACCACTGAGTTCATTTACCGTCCAGCCAAACGCTTCCATCAGCGCTTCACTTCTTCAGCACTAACGACAGCAAATTTAAGGTCTGAAGTCTTAAACGATTGTGCTTTCTAAGATTTCTTCAAGTTCCGTGACATCTCGTGATTACCCACTAGGAACACTGCTCTTCCCAGCCAGATATTCAAACATTTAATTTTTTCAATAAAGTCAATTTAAAGTACATGCACAAAAAGAACAAGAAGCAGCAAAATTTAATTTACTGGGATAAGCAGACACACCCCAATTTTCTTTCATTTTTAAGCATACAATTAAGAGCAATTTCATTCCTCTATGCAGGCATTACATGAAAGAGGAACATCACTGGGAGAAGAGCTTAGTACTGTTGGTACACAAATCTTACGACAGATAAATTAGAGCCTAGTAAACCAGCATGCAATTTACATTTTGTTATGTCAATCACAAGCAGCATCTTGAGGCTCTTAAATACTACGCCAAACCACAACGCAAGAGAACTAATTTAAATCAACCCATGAGGCAGGATCACCTAAATTCCCACAATCCAAGAGGTCCCCTAAAATGAGTTTGCAATGGGATTTCGTAAGATTAGTCCTCAACATCCACTTACACCTCAGTTTACCAGCACGTTATGAAAATATTTTGCTACAAAAAGTTACAGTTGCCATAATGGTAGAAAAATCAATGAAGTAAACCAACATGGCTGTGGGTTTTAATAACCCATGGCCTTTACTACCTGAGAAGCCAACCAGCAAATGTGCAGGTGGCCAGTTGCATGGAAGCCCCCCCATTGGATTAATGGGAGTTCTTGGGTTTAGCCGGCAGCGAGGAAGGGACGGAGCAGCCCAACACCACGCTCCACACAGCCTGCAGCAGCACAAAGGACTTGCCCCGAGCTTTCCCTTACGTTTCTCCTACATTCAGCACCTTGTCCCCATTCCTGTCCTGCACAGCAAACTGCAGGAAGGCCGGCACAAAGGGAGAGCGTGCACACGAGCCCACAGCAACGCGGAGCTGGGTCCACGAATTCTCTCCGTCCTCTCCCAACCCACGATTCCATAAGGTGATTTAGGTAAAAAATGAAGTCCAAAAATCCAAAGTGTAAGGAGTTTAACTCAGACCATTAGTAAGAATCTCTACACATGGTTTTTCTTAAAGGGACACGACTAAGGTTTTCAAAAAAGCGAAATAGAAACACCATCCCTCAGCGAGTGGCCGCAGGGCCCGTGCCACTGTTCCATCATCACTGCTCCGTGCAAGACACACACAAGAAGGAAAAACTACACAAGTGCCAAGAGATGCGGAAGTAGAACTGGAAAAAAAGTATTCTCTCTGCTCTTGCAGCTTCTATCAATTGTCATTTTAAAAAATGTAAGCAAATATTTCCAAGTAGGGTGGCAAAGGCTTCTGCTTCCTTCAAGTATCAAGTTTCTATTTGTCAAATCACACTGCAAGTACAAGAAACATGCTCAAACTATGGTTTCTCCAGAAACATTTGAGACTTGCCTTTTTCTGCCATTTAAAACTGTAACTGCTTTTCATGTTGCCTTGAACAGGAATTTTCCTTCTCATTTCATCCCTGCAGCATATACAGCAGTGAAGCAATCTTTACTTGCCAATACTGCTCGGTTTATAGCAAATCCAGGACACTGCATCAGCCAAGCGCTCCTCATGCGTGTGGTGTTAGAGCAGAAATCGCCTCCCTCCCCCAACCTCAAAGTTACAGAAACCAAAACGCCCTGCTGAAGCCCGCTGTCGGCACGGCTAGGCTCACCACGAATCCTGCCGCACCAAGAGCGGCGTCAGCCTGGCGGGATGTGTTCTCACTCGCCCAGCATCCCCCTCCGACACTGACACGTTCCTGGGTACCCTCCTGCCATCTGCCCCCGTGCCCTCGCTCACCCAGCCCAGCCTCCAGAGAAGCACAAGCCGCCACTCCTGCACCGCGTCGCGTTCACGCGCCGGCCGCTCCCAGGTGTGCGTGTGCATCGTCACAGCCAGGGACGAGACGGCCAACCGCTCGCCTGTTTTAACAGCTACTTCACCAAGCACACTCACCGTGGCTTTTTACACACTCACGAGCTTGTTCACCAGCCACGGCACTTCCCTCTTCCCAGCCATGGACCTGCTCTTCAAAGGGCTCTGTTTACATGCCAAGTTACAAAGTTCAGCTGCTTCCAAAGCAACGTGGAAAAAGCGCAGCTTTTATGATTCTACAGTGAGGTTTTTCACGGCGTGAAGCAGCTTCTTAGACTACTTTTTTTTTTTAATTTATTTCCAAACAGGATTTCACAGTTCAAAAAAAAAAAAAATCTCAGTCTGCCCACAGGCCTTTGAGGAACATGAACCGAGAGGCTTCCAAAGACAGCAGCTCTGCAGACTCCGGCATCGCGTTACTGAACAAACCTCCGTGGAAAGAACTGCGTGCAAGTCAGACACACGGGTCACCGAGAGCTGCACACCCAGAGCCCAAACTACTTCTCCCATGTTTGGGCATGGCATGCCTTGTGCCATCCTCTACCTTTCCATGTGCAAAAACATCGTATCCAAAATTCCTTTTTCCAGGACAAAGGCTGGATTCGGTCACTTCACCAACACCCACACCAGATGCCACCTGGGGTTTCCCCCAGCCCCCAACACACAAGTACTTCTCGACAGAACCTTCCTCCAGTTCCCCAAGAACTTAAGTCTCAGATTTCCACCTTATTTAGCCTGTGAACCACCTGGAGCAAAACTGGCACTTCATCAGCACCTTCTTTGTGGAGAGACGACGATATTGTCCAAAGTTCAACAGAAAGACTAGTTTGGATGAACAGCCTATGCAGATAAAACCCCTCCACAGAAACAGGAATAAGAAAATCAGCAAGGACTAGGGATGCTGCCAGGAACGCCAAGGCAGCACTAGATTCGCGCTGTCGATAACAAGACTTTCTGTTGCTCTGAATCTTAAAACCTTACTAACAGCAACCCTTGCCAAAATCATCCCTCCCTTCCTTCTACACGCACACGAAGCAGAGGAAAATGATTGGGAAGTTCCAGAGAAGGAAACAACACGTGCCAAGAACTTGCAGCAGCAAGTCCAACTTCCTAGAAACACCCGGGAATTTAGTGGAAGCTACAGCCAGCGCAGTCTGCTGACAGGGAATTCTTCTTCCCCTCTGCACTGGCAGGAGACAGCTACACCCCACCCTCTACAGGTTTTCGATGGCCCATCTAAGAGGTGAGCTATTTAAATTCCTGGAAAACACAAACACCTTGCACAGATAAGGGAATGCAGCAACACCACCTCTGCAGAGGCACGGCCAGGCCTCCCTCCCCGTCCCCAAAGTGGTGTTGCTAAAGTCTCCCCTCGAGCACAGCCAACAGCGCTTTTCTACCTTCCTTCCTTCCTGCACGCGCTCGGCCCTCTCTGCCTCCACAGTTGCTTCCGCGGGGTCTCCCAAAAATGGTTACTGTACCTTTAAAAATAAAATAACACCAAGTTTTGCAAACAGTTCTTCCTTCTTTCCAAGGATGTTTAATTACTCGGCATGAATGAAGGCAATTATTCTCTTTACCCTAGAAGGCCAGGTTGCAAACGCTCACTAGAACACAGTTATTTCAAATGAAACAGCCCAGCTATGGTAAATGACGTCAAAGTTGCACACAGATTTTTTTGGGAAGTGGAGGTTTGAAATACCTTGTGTTCCTGACAGCAATGCCCGCTTCAGTCTTTCTTTACTTCAACCACACTTGGAATTTCCAAGTTTTCAGGACAAAGTACGACAACACTTTGTAAAAAATACAGTAAACAGTTAAAAAAAAAAAATCAGACGTATCCAGGCTCCCCCCATTTTACAGTTTTTCTGTAGTGCCGCATCCTGTGCGGTTGGTCTCTGGAGCGGGACATTTCCTCCCGGCTTCGGTCAATCACCTGGCACCGTTTGCAGAGCCGGGTAAATAAGCCGAAGACTTGGAGCTGGATAATGCCTATCTCTGTTCCGAGTGAAAACTCAAGTTTTCTTCTGCTCAGAGGTCTCCCTGGCTACCCAGGTTCTCACTTACTGAAAAATTCGTGGGTTAATGATTAACAAAACCCGGCGCAGAGGAAGTGCAGAATGTTAGAGGAAAACCAACCCAACCAAAACACAA
>NW_010259595.1:0-38207 GCF_000690775.1 Eurypyga helias
CTAGCTGGAGTTAAACCATGACATGGAGACAGAGTGTGGATGTTTTTCTGGTGTGGTGTTTTGGTCTTTTGGGGTTTTTTGGGGGGAGGGGGAGTTTGTTTGTTCGGTTGGTTGGTTGTTTGGTTGGTTTTTTTCCCACGGCCATGGTGAGGGAGAAGTCTGGCTGCTGTAAAAGCAGAACATATGAAGTAGTAATCACCAAACTCTGGACAAGGATGTCTGAACAAAGAATACGTGCATGGCTTTTCTTTTTACTGCCATTCTTGATATCTGTCCATAAACAAATAATGTATGCATTGCTTTTGATTAATAAGGGTTCTATTTGCAATTGCTCAGCCATCTGCTAAGGATATATCTACAACAGCCCAGCTGATCTGCTCTTCTGGGTTGATAACCTGAATTATGTACAATTTAAAATTTAGGTCCAGATGGACCATGGTATTCCTACATAAAACCCCTTCATTTTTTGAGGGTGAAGCAGTGTTAAGGACCTGGCTGCAGGAGTATATACAAACCATCACTGAAGACAGTGGTCCAGATTGCACTGCCTAAGTACAATAATTTTCATAACTCTCCTTCCCTCTCCAAGTTCTCAAATTTGCCTGTGTCTTGGCAAAATTTATTTACCATCACAGCCTTAAGGGCAGAACAATGTGCTACACATATAGGACCCTTTTGTTTTTATTTTTTTTAATCCAGGGCTTTCCTGGCAGAACTATGTGTGTATGCATCCAGAGCACACTAAATTATTGCACACGTACTATGCATGCACTGTTGATTTTCCAAAACACATCTCATTTACTATGCAATTCTTGTGAATGAGCCATGGACAAATCTTGCATTCCTGGATGTCACGCAGCCTAGGAAGATATCCAGTTCTGCCTGGCTTAGGTGAAAGAAAGGTCTTGAGAGAAGACTTTTGTGGTTACTCAACCCATATCGGACCCAGTACTTGAGGCCCACAAAGACAGGCCAACTTTGCTCAATCTCTTTTGGCCATTAAATGAGACCAACCCAGAAAATGTCCTGTGTATTAAATGTTGTTTCTATAACATCAAGTAAGATTTTGAACTTTTTTCCTACATATCTTGAAGGAAATGAGGATATAGTGGTTTTAAAACTTTGCAGGAGAGGAAACAAGACTTTATATTTCAGTCTCAAATACAAACTGAACTGCTGCTCGGGGTTTGAAGAAAACCATTGAATTCACTAATTTTGGTCATTAGCTCTAAAGTTCAAAAAGAGGCTTTTTCTTCTGTCTCACTCCCCTAGAGATGAAGGACCTTTCCTGAAGCTCATATCTGAGTCAGGGTCTCAGACAAGTTCATGGGAACACAATGCAGCATCTAGTCCTTAGCAATCCGGGCAAATTTTGCAGGCACAGACCAACATCCTTAAGTTCATGGTCTCTGAAAAGCAAATATGAGCAACTTTAAAGATACTAAAATATGAAGGTTGTATACTACAAAGAAGAGGGACTAAGCCAGGCTTAACTAGCTTTGCTTACACCAAAAATGCTTTTATAATATTTTACCACATGAAACTTGAAACAAAAATACAGTTTTATTCTTCCGTTCTCCTTCCACTTTCCTCTTTCAAAATATCCTTGCTATTAATTGCAGCCTTCTACTCTGTATATCCACTTGATGGCAGCATTTGAACACAGAACCGTTTAAATCCCTTCAAACTGTCCCCTTCGCGTTTTGCATCGGGAAGTTTGTAACCCATCCCCAGTGACCGGTTATGGGAAAAGAGCAAAAAGGAAGAACGAGAACATGCCAGTGGTTCTTTATCAGTAGATAACTACTGCTTATGACCTGGTGAGCTTCAGCAAAACCACATCTGTGTCAGTAGAGAAAGCCATCAGTGTTATCCCAATAGAATTACTGATACCCTTTGGAATTAAACTCCAGGAGGGGACCTGAAATCTATAGACCCATGGGGTTAATGATACTTCTGGAAATTTTGCTGCAAGAAGAATATCTGGTTTTGATCTTCTGCATCATACATGAACACCTCTACATATTCATAAGTAATGCTGGATTTTTGTGTGCTACCTGTGGCATAAAAATGTATCAATTGTTCTAACTTGTACATGGCTTTCGAGAAGCCAAACACAGACAGTATGTACTTTGTAAACAAAACTACATGAATGAAGATAGCTTAAATAAACAGTCACTGGGAGGAAACAAAAAACAATGTAAGGAGAACCAAGAAAATATTTTACAAAAATTCAGGTAAATGAAAAGTTTTTGGTATGCTAATGTACTCCTGGCCTCTCCCATTTTACTTGTGTATTTTTTTCAACCCAAAAGGGCATATGCAACAACTTTGTCAGTAGTGTCATATTCATTCTCATGCTCCACACATCATGTGGTGAAATTTTGATTTGTTTGCCACTGTCTTAATGACTTTCAAAAGCGTTGAAATTGGAAGGCAGAAAATACATATTTTAGAGGTTTTCTTTTGTTGGTTTTTTTTGGTTGGTTAGTTGGTTGTTTTTTGGGTTTTTTTTTTTACCAAATTCAAGGCCATAACTTCACTCAGTTTTCCAGGGCAGTGGCAGGCATCTCACAACTTGCTGGGAGTTGTGTATCTACAACATTTCCAGCAAGGAATGGATAATACTTTGACCAGTCAAGTAAATGTAGAATTCATTGGAGTTATTCCATTCTACCTTCCAGTATTTCAATTACTGGAAATATTTCAAGAGTCCTGCATCTTATCATGGGGCAAGTGTAAGCTTTTAAGGGATTTGAGCCTCAATTCTCACCTGTGCCTGGTTTTCTTCCTAAATAATGGGACTTGGAGGACTATGGAGATTTGACTGATGTGATGGCTGGGAGCCTGGATTGCTGAAAGATACGAGACACAGCCTGTTTTCAGGGAGTGTGGGAGCAGTTCTTGAGGTTTGTGCCCGAGAAAGAGTTAGTGATGGCTCCTTGCTGAGGGAGAGCAAATGTTGTCTGGAAGCCAGAGATGAAAGCATAAGGAATCATGTGTGGGCTTAGTGGTGGGAGAGGGCCATAAACGGACCCAGTCTGATGTGGAGCACTGTCTGAGGGATGTTTTTTTAGTCAACTGCAGGGTTGTTACACAGATGAGCTCATCACGGGTGATCTTACTTTGTGCTTGTACAGCACGTGTGAGTTTGGGGGAGCTAAGAGGGAGGAGCTGCAGCTTTACCACATTTGGTCTCCACAGCTGCCTGCAGGCCCATTCCTGTTCTCCCAGGAAAAGCTGGAATTGCCCAATACTTTCAATGAGACTGCCACTGTTAGCTAGGGATGTCATCATTGCTTTGAATATCAGTCCTTTTGATATTTCGCTCATTACTCTCCAGATTCTGCACTGACCTTGGGCAGATATTTTAATTTTTCTGTCCTAAAGTCATGATCTTCACAAAAAAAAAGTACTTACCGGTGAAGAAGGGTGTGAAAAATCAGGCTGTCCCCTGGCCTCAAGTCTTTCTTCTCCAGAAAAGCCAACACAAAAGGTTAGAAATGGTTATCTCTGTTAGCCAACTTACAAAATTGTGTGACATGCAAACATCTCCCTCCAGTTTCTAAGTAGGGATATCCAGGGTCATCATGTCCACTGATATTTGCAGGAGTATGACACTGGGAGTAAAGGGGTTTGTTTTACACTATACCTATTACTGTCTCAAATCCATCTATTTTTGAAACTAACTACATGCCAATGTATATTATCCATGAAAAAAAGCAAACAAATAGGGTGGTGGTAAAGCACTTAGGAAGACCCTGCCCTAATCGATGCAGTCATAATGCAGTGACAACTTTAGCAAAGGACTTCATGTGCCCTACTTTATGGAGACACACAAAAAAAGGAGAAGAAAAAGGAGAAATAGCATAGTTTAAAAAGACCATGGAATGGTGAGTCCAGGCCTTTGCTTTGAGTATGTGAAGTAAAACAGTGTGGTGGGGTGGTCTCCACAGAGTCCCAAGACAGAAGAGGAATGAAGGCCACCCAGTTAACCTGGAAACAATGAACCTCAAAGGCCTTGTCAGTCTAGCAGGCGTGGCTGGCTTGAGGCAGGGGAGGAAATCTAAGAGGGTGGCATAGCTAGAAGAGGAGGGAATTTGGGCTTTTTTTCTTTTCTTCTGCTCCCCCTGAGATGTGCTGGTTAGATTTGCGATACTCTACCAAATTGCTTACAGGCAGCAGGGTATGTGGGGGAATTGGCCATCCTGTTATGGATGAGTGTCTACAGCTCATCTCACAATTTAAAGAGAGGTAGGAAGTTGAGAGGCTGAAATGGGATAGATGGTAGCTCATTTTTACTGAACAAGGACAAACCTACATGCTTGGGATGTTGGTGGGCTTTCTGTAGCCTGATGGTGCCTATAGCTAGACAAAAATAATCTTGTTCCATTGGATAAGTCCATGATGTAATTCTTTCAGAAAAACAACTGTATCTCAAGAAGATTCCTTGCTGTCCATTTTCCCTCCAGTCTTCAGAACTTGATATAGAGGAGAAAAAATGTTTTTAAAGCTGGTGGTACAAATGTGGGAAAATTAAACTATCAGCCTAAATAGGTCTTCAGATGAATTCATGTAATAAACACTTACATATGTTCTGTTTCTCATGGACAGTGCTGAGTTTGCAACTGAGTCAGTTTCCATTAAAAAATTTCCATTTAAGGCTGCCCACAAAGCTCTGCCCAACCAAAATTCATGTTTCTCCTGCAGAACCACATTTGCCATAAAGGTTCAGTGAATCCAAATTATTGTGTATAACACCTGTCTCCTGCTGCCTCCAAATCTCCAGTTTTTTTCTGGTTATAAAGAAGTAGCTTGAAACATGGACAGTGTGTGCTTGAATATTTGCAAGCTGCTCTAGCGAGCCATGGCCATGGCCATGTCAGTGAGCAGTGCTGTGACTAGATGGTGCACTTGCCATGTGGTATATACAAACTGCAAATAGAGCAGTGATAGCTACTCCTTACACAGGTATGTGTGAAAGCTCTGGTAGTGATTACTGTGTGCATATCTGTCTTCATCTTTGGGAAAGGATAATTTCAGCTATGGGATAAGTGGGAACACTGAGTTTTGAGGTTTTTGAATCCATCAAGAACATATATTCAGTATAATAAGTATACCCCTCTCACAAAAAAACCCCAATGCTCTTCCCCCTCCCCTCCCAAAACTAAACCAAATAAACAATCTAAAAAACGCCACCCGGCACACATCACAGTATTCTGTGCAAACATCCACCGAGCCTTATTTACTATTATTTGTATGGTCTGTGTTGCAATTATACTGTAAGTAGGTCTGCCTGTACTGAAGCTTGTCTGACAATTCTCTTTCTAGGAGCCTGTGTTGGGCTGCAATAGCAGTGCCTGATGCAAATCATCCACATTCAGTTTTCTTATGCTCAGTGTCTGGCTCAAGCTAATGTTGTTTTAAGTCTCAGCAAAAAACCAGCTTGGTTTCCAAGGATGAGAAGAGATTGTGTCTTCTGGTTGTTATTTAAAATAATAATCTGACAGTCATCTTGCAGCATAACAGTACTATTCTGAAGGCTGCTCATACAAACTTCATGTCCATTTATATGGGTTTTATTGGGGTGCCGTGAATTTCTAGTTATTAATACAATAGTTAAAAATCAAGTGTAAGGGGAACAAATGTGAGGTTTAATGAAAATAACTGATCCAGATAATTATCAAGCCTTTTAAAAATAGAAGTACACCTTCAGCAGGTCTGAGATTAACCCTCCTGAAGTCCCAGAGATTCTGGCTGAAATATACTATCTCAAGAGATAACAAGTTATTGTGCCTTAACTGACCCCGGTTACAAGCTGCATGAAGCTGCCCATCCTGGAGCAAATACAATAGTAGACTTGTTTTGTCTTTTAGTTTCCATGAACTCCTGGTGCCTTGTGTTTGCTGTGAGCTGACAGTTGCACATGATTACAAGATGCAGCTGGCCATGGTGGTCTGCTGTCCTGCAGGAGCATGAGGATCTCTGTGTCTGGAGAATGATGGACATGAGATCCTTACTCTGAATTCCTGCCAGTGGCAGAGAAGGGCATTTAAGACTGGTAGACTGAAGGTCCTTTGTATTGTTTATTCAAAGCCTGGCCGAAATCCTTGCTCATGAAAATGTCAAGTGAGAAGAACATACACTTGCAGTTTGATACAATTTTTGTGTATGTGTCTGAATAAAAATTTCAGGATAAAGCTCCTAGTCTGAAATTAGAAATGAAACTGGAGCTTGAGAGAGCCTTAGGTTTGCATTCTTTTTTGACATGACTTCATTTTTCCCCAAGTTCAGTGTAAATAATCATATGATTGCTGGGATATGTAAGTTTAGTACTTCAACAAAGTGGTGTGCATCATACATATGGTGAATTTGTTTTGCTTTGGCACAGAACTGCCAGTGTGGTTGGAAAGGTTCAGCTGGAGCAAAGCTCCAGCAATTCCTTCGTTCCATCCAAATGGTCATTTTCTTTTTTTTTTCAAAAAGTGCACTCCGCAGAATCAATTTTTACTTGTATGATAACATTTTGACATGAAGGAACAAAAAAGGAGCTGTGAGTTACACTCCTTTGCTCATGCTAAAAAGTGTAACAGAACAGATTTAGAAAAAAAGAAAGTACCACCAACTTTTCTTTTAAACAACATTACTGAAAAGTTGGTCTTGCTTACTTATCATTTTGGATCCTCTCCAGGATAACCAAGTTGTTGAGTCTTGACAGTGGTGGAGGAAAGCTGAAGGTTTTTCTTGGGTGCAAATATTTTAGAAGGATTTTTCACCAATGTCACCACAAAGACTGGATGGTAGGATGGGCTGAAGTTTTGAGCTCTTTCTTCCTATGAAAAACACAGATGTAAATGTTGTTTTCATTTGTACCAAATAGAAACATATGCAGTCTAAGCATGATATTGACTTATATAAACCACACATTATTGTGCACTGTTTTTGGCTCTCATTCTGAATTCTGGTCTGAGTTCCTTTTTAATCAGTAACACTGTAATAATTTTAGAATAAGTGCACCAGTTAAAAGAAGTCACCTCCTTCTTTTGACATTCCTGTGACAGGTAAATATTTTTATTTTCCTCAAAATTACAGAGCTGATACCTTGCAGGGTCCCATGTTCTGGCTCTAATTACTGCCATCAGGCCCCTAGACTTCTGGGTCCTCAACTTTGGGATGCATTTTTTCCATGGGCTTGGTTTGCTCCATGAGTGATAGGGCAGTTTTAATAGAACTACAAACTGTCCTCTGTGGAAGAAAATAATTATCTTCATCACTCTCTGTCTACTACCTTAAAGCTGCTTCATTACTCAGTGCCTCTTTAACTGTTAAGACATTTGTTCCAGAGCAAAGACTTGAAAAAAAAATTTCAGAAGTGTAATTCCTATTTTTCCCCTTTGTGTACTAGTTTTGCATCTGTGGTCAGATGGTAAAATACACTGCGCAACAACCCGCAGTATTGCTTGCAGCTGAGTAAACCCTCTTTAAACTTACTAAACCAAATGAAATGGTGTTATGTTTTCCAGCAGGGATACAGACTCTGTTAGCATAAAATAGTCAAAGGGTAGTTGACAATACGTATTTACCAGTGCAGGAGTGAGTTTGAGCTGTTAAAGCATATGTGCTGAGGAGGCTGAAGAAACAGGTTTCATAGGGGCAGGGAGGTTACTTTAACTGTCATGTTATGACAGCAAGTGTTCATCACTTTTCTGGGCATGGCCCTTTGTTCTAGTGCCTCGCTGTATGTGTTAAATCCTACGTAATGCTGAAGCTCCGTAGAATCAGAGTACAGTAAAAAAATAAAAGAAAACCCACCATGCAGTGCCTGGCTGAGTGTCAACCTTCTTGTTCAGGAGAGCATGGAGCGGGCATTCAGCTGGATTGGGAGCGTAGGGTAGCTGTGTCAGTCCAGCACTGCCCCTGAGGCTATGAACTCATTCCACAGCTGGGTTTTAGGTCCGGGCAGCAATGCACTGATGGAGCTGTGCTAATTCTGCTTCCAGAGCCTCTGCAGTCAGCACTGGCATTCCCCCACTCTACCAGGTACTGCGGGCTTACACAGACCGGCTGACATAAGGCTCCTGAGTCATTTGGCTTACTTGAAAATCCCATTCTAAAAACTGCCCTACTGAATCTACGGAAGAACCAGTGAAAGGCTGGCAGAAAAACCTCAGTTCTCTCTCATGTTCACATTCAGTTGCCCTACTCTTTTTCTACAACTTTATCATTTGAAGTAAACTAAGCCAGTAGTAATTAAATCTGAAAATCTGTGAAGAAATCTGTTCACAGGTACTGGTATCATGAAAAATGCAAAGTAAGACATGCCTGTTTTGACTGCCAGTAGACTGCCTTTACCTACGTGATAAGACTTAAATTGTGCAAGCTGGGAGGAATGTGTGTATCTCACTGTGTGGAAGTTGCAAATGTTGGTGGAGCAGAGAACTCCTGAAGAAAAAGGACTCTCTGTTGCCTAACAGCTTTGCAGAAGGTCTTTGGGGGAAGAAAAGGGGAGGTGAACTCAGATACAGCATCCATATGAAAACATGTCATGGTACTGAATAGCAAATGGATGCAAGTACAGCAGAAATACTACTCTATGTCTGGATGTTCACAGGAACACTGCACAGTCAGAACTCAGTTCTGCACCCTTCTTTAGTCCACTAACTTGTTTCAGTTCCTCATATAGGATCAAGCCCTGTGATAGTGTTTTCTTTCTGCTAGAATAAATCTTTAAAATTGCACAGAAAAATAAATTGCTTTTACTAACAGGTAAAGTTGTGAAGAATGCTAAAAAGAAAGGAAGGTCAGTAATGAGATCCCATTCATTCAAATAAGAGTGGAATATCAACTACCCTCATTTTGTTTGGACCTGGTCTTGCAACCTCTGTGCTGGTGTTACAGAAAATGTAATAACACCAGTTGCATTTATCACCTGTAGCAAGAGGATGCCATTTTGAACATCCATGAACTGAACTCAACCTTTCCTTTGAACTCAGACTGATTTTGTTTTTCTTGGGTTATTATGTTTTCTTTTGGTGTCAAGTGCAAGAAATATTGAAGAAAATTAAAAACACAACCTGATATCTTTAGATCTCCATTCTGCTCTTGTGGACCAGAGATTTGGCTGACTATCCAAGCATCTGGAAGTTTCCTAAAAGCATCTTCAGGAGTTTTAAAGTCTGCTCTTTTACAGGATGGTTTCTAATGGATTGTGCACCCTTCTATAAATAATATCATCTGTGTGTATATCTGCACACATACCAGTTACATTGAGTCTACCTTCAAACAGGTGTCACTGATCCAAAGTGATTTGTTGTGTCCTTTTTTTCATTTGCAATAAATCTCAGATTGGATGTGTTCCCACAGAATGCCTTACTTTGCCTCTAATGAGCTAAAAATTTTCTTTTGGTATACCTTTGGGCTTGAGTCCTGGTGCTTTTGAGAAAGGGTCAATAGCATATTGGGAATTGTATTTAGGAATTGTACATACAAAATGAACAAAAAAATCTATGCTAATGACAACCTCTCTTATAAGAAGAATTTCAAGTACATGTGGCTGTTTTAGCACTCCTCATCTCTCATTCTATTTAAAACTCCCTGGCAATATGTTCATCGCCTGGACAGAGGGAGAGGACAGACATTATTTAGGGAAGGGACAGTTATCTGATTTCACTGACATTTACCAAACATCAGAATCACAACAAAGCTCATGTGAGAACTCTTTTGGCAGTTACTGCAGACATGCGAATTCAGTGCCTAATACCAATGACACAGAACAGATTTTCCTGTTTGTGTTGTTGAAACTTCAAAACCACCTCAGAGCTGAGCCTCTTCTCCTATTGGTATATACCTGGTAAAAAAGTGGGACAAACCTAGCCAGAGCAAAAACCGGGTCTTGTACAAGTCTCCAGGCTATGGACTTTATTCCAAGAGAGTACACATATTGATTTTATATAAGAAGAAAAGTTTTCTGATTCAATCTGACTGCCAGCCAGTGTAGAAAGTCTAATTACTTCTGTTCCACAGGAAAACATCTGACTTAACAGCAATACAATTTTGTCCTCTAGCTGGCCAGGTGAATAGAACTACATGCAGAACCCACCCAGAAGGAAGATGTTCAGAGATAAGCTACCTTCCCCTTTTATGCTAGTGGATCTTTATTCATAGCTGGTCACTGAAGTCCTCAGCTTTGGCTCACTCATCCTTTATTTAAGACTAGTTCATTGTAAGTTTGTCAAGGTCCCAGTTTAAATATTGCTATTTGCCTCTTGAATCTGAGGGTGGAAAGCCCCTAAACTGAGAGCAAGATAAAAACAAACAAGCAAAACCAACCCTGTGTCCTTTCCTGTGACCTTGACCAATTCTCTTCCACAGCATACTCAGAGCATCACCCTTCTTCCTGGGACTGCCCTAGGTGATTTCAAGAATTCCTGCCAGTCAGGCAAGGATAGGTGGAGAAACAGCAGCCAAGTTAAATCCTAAGCAACACCAACACTTTGTGAAGAGATGCTGTGTGGAGGAATGCAGGAGCTGCAAGAAGGGACCGAAGAGTAATAATGTGGCATTCTGAAGTTACTGAAGCAAGGGACAGAAGCTGATGGCCAGAAACCCCAAAGATAAGGAATATTCCAGACGAAGCCAGTAAACCTTGTTCAGTCACCTGAATTCATACAATAAAAATTCTAGGTGTAACTTCTGAAGGCTGAGCTCTTGCAGAACTGCAAATCTTCTGTCATAAGCTTAGACTAGAAATGTACTTGGTAATGTGGAGCTATTTGTGCCATCTGGCAGCTGTCAGCTTTCTCTATTCACTTCCCCACTACTAATGCAAAACACAGAAACTGGACTTTTTACATCTTGCTACGTGAAAAAGGTTGGTGTCTAGAGGCTTTTTAAGGCCAAACCATCGTACTGTTCTGGTGCCTGCTATCTGGGCGTCCATTGCAAACATTAATAATGACTTACCCTGGTCAGCAACAACCATATATTCCTCCTTCCTCTAATATTCCTTTATGGCAGTGCCTCTTCCAAGAACATTGTCCTCTGAAATACCTGAAATGCACCTCTTACACTGCTTCAGAAGGATTTAAAAAACAGCTGGTGTTTATCTCACAGCTATCTCCATTTTTAGCTGCAGTTTACTGACCTCCATCATTTTTATCAAAGATTGCATTCTTTTTTGCTTTTTGCCAGAACACTTACAGCTATTCTCAAATCTTTTTTAGTCAGTGCTGACATTTTGCTATAAGCCACCTGTGACATGAAGTGATTAATTTGCTTGTTTTCCATTTGTGTTGTATCCTGTGAGGAAAGTCACTGGGTCAGGCAGGACCATCAGATGGTTGTGGAGAGGTTGTGGCTTCCCTGGAGGGAAGTGCATGGACAGAGGCTTGGGAACAAGAGAGCAAGGCAGCAGGTAGGGATATTTGCAGCTGGGAACTTCTCTGCAAACAGACTGCCGAGGCAATGAGCAGACAGCAGCCAGATGTTCATGGTGAGGGAAAGATACACTCACAGGAGACCAGAATGGGCTGTACAGATTTTGACTTGATGGAAACTAAGCCTGGAAAAAAGGTTGTTCCCAAAAAGAGACAGTGAGCAAAGGCAGCTTGGTTTATAAATGCCTTTATTCTGTTGTGGAGTAACTAGATTTCTGTGTCTGAAAGTAAGAGATTAAAACCCTAGCTGTTTCAGAATAAAAGTTTTTCTTTGCTGTTTTGTTTATTTTGCCATTGTGGGGGTCCAGACTGTAGAAAGAAAAAGTCTAGATACACCCATCTTAAAGCTCTGTTTCTTGTGAGCATGGTCCTGTTTTGCAGTGCAAGAATAAGCAAAGCCATGATTTCTCCGGTGGCATTGCCTATTGCAGGCTGGATGTCAGGTCCATGGAATGTGCCAGCATTTCAATATAGCAATAAAAATTGAAGCATAAGGAGCTGCTGAGAACAACATGCTCTGAATTGACATTTCATTGCTGGGATCATCCCTGCCTATCAAAGATGCTCTGGTTCTGCTCTCTGGAGACAGCTGTAAGCCGAAGGCTTTTGGTGTTCATAATGTGAATTACAGTCTCATGTATTTCACAAACAGAGTGGCCTTACAGCACCTCTCATTGCCCTAGGTGCTCAGCTTCCTGAAGGGCCGAGCTCAATGCACAACTGAGGTCGCTCTATTGTCTGGCAAAGAAAGAGAAATCTCACTGTAATGTTTCTCTGCAGCTACACGTCAGATGGGAATAGCGTAGGGCAAACAGTAGCAAATAGATCCCTGCTGCTTTTCAGCTGAAAGGTAAGATGGTGCACAAATCTTACTTTTTTGGAGTTTTGTGTCTTTAGATTGGAACTAGTGTTCGTGGAGCACTCCAGAGTGGTGAGATTTTCTGCATCAGGATGTCACAGTGCTGTGAGCACGCATCGTAGGCAATTGGTTGCCAATCCCCACAACAGTGCCAGCTTCAGAAATGAAAGATGTTGGTGGGGGTGCTGCTAACCACACATCTTACATTCCAAAAAAATAACATATTACCTGGGCGAAGTCCATCTGCTGAAGCTGTAAAAATTCAGAGCTCTCAACGGCCATAACAAACCTCACTGTGGAAACTTGATTCTCCACTTTTCAAAGAAATTTTCCCTGTTCAGCACCTTGCCAAGTGTCTACAAGGTTCTGGCTTTACAAATTTCTGAATGTTCTTTCTTGGTTCTATTTTACTTTTATCCTAGTCCTCCAAGACACCAGCTCACCTCTGCTTGCAATGTTTCCCATTTTTCCATTTTTAACTGATTTCAGAATATCTGTTCTCTGAATATCACTGCTTTATTGTAACATAGCATTATATGTAATACTCAGCCAAGATCAGAGTCCCATTGCAACACACTGTATGGAAACAGAGCAGGAGACAAATCACTGTCCCAAAAGTATGTAAACCATCGATGACAGACTGAAGGGTAAAAGTGGAAGGATCTCTACAAGCTGGATGAGATTTGGTTAACAGACAATTGTGACCCAGGAAACAAGTCTGAGCAGGATAATAAGAGCTGCTGTCTTACACCAGCGTCTGGTGGCATAATCCCAGCCTTATCTGCTAACGTGATGTAGTAAGTTTGTAAGCACCCCTGCGGTTGGCTGCATGCAGCTTTATTTGAACCAGGACTGCAAATATGCCAGCTCTAATTCCAGGAGTCCTCTGCAACACTCCTTTGTGATTGTTTCCTCAAAAGCAGAACTAAAAGAATTCAGCTTGATAGAAACTATTTTATTCTGTTTCATATGTTTGCAGCTCCTACCTCCCAAGAATCTGTTCAGCTTGCTAAAAAATGAAATTGCTACAGATGGATATTTCTTTCAATTACTGTAAAAACATGTAACAAAGCCTCTGGCATGCCAAGAACCAGGCATCAAAGCTCAAGAGCTTACATATTCTATTAAGTGGTTTAATATTGTAGAGAAGAACAGAAAAAATACAGTGTTTTGTCCCTCATGGCCTTCTTTAGGAGACCTCAGGGAACAAAAAGGTTGCAGTTTTCCTGGTCTCCCTGCTCTAATATTAAACCACTTAATAGAATATGTAAGCACTTGAGCTTTGATGCTTGGTTCTTGGCATAACAAGTACAGTTCATACTGGTTTGATGATTTGGGGTGGTCTGTGGGAGATTATTTTCCCCTCCTATTGAGAAACCACAGGAAATACAGGCCTGGCACACAGACTCTTCCTTTTTATCTTGGGGTATAGCTTGCTGCTAGTTTCCCTTGCACTACTACTTGTTACCTCAAAAAACTTTTCATTCAAAGGGAATAGCTGCAGCAAAGGTAAGTGGATGGGCTCTGAGCTCCTACTCTATAGCAGAAGCTTTAACTTATGTGGACCCATTTGGAGCTGCAGACTGAGCCACACATAGCACCAGGAATGCAAAGAAGGCTGAGCATTGCCATAGGCCTGAGGTGTCCCACGGCTCAGTGAAAATAGACCATATTAGCTGACCAAGAGGCCATTTCTTCATGTTCCCATCTACTAGAACACTCCTGAGCTAGCTGTGCGTACTCTAGAACTCAAAAAGGGACAAGGAACACCAAAATCTGTATTATTTTCATTTATTTTTCCAGGAACACATGTATCCAAAGTGGAACAAGAGTAGGAAGTCTTGGTCCATGGGAAATTGTTTCAGACTTTATTGGAAAATCTGAGATGAAAAAAATACTTAATTTGGAAATGTTCGTTTTTATTTTCTTTATGGTCTTGCTCATTTATATTCATTTAAACACAAAACTGTGGTTTGAAAATGACTTTGTTGGCTCAGAGGTCTGATACCCAGTGCCCAGATTCCCCAGGATGGATCTTTAGCCGGCCACGTGACTATCATGTTGTGCCACATAGCTCAGAAGTAAATCAGGATATTGTCAATGGAAAAACATCTTCTAACTTGAAATTAAGAACACAGACAAGGAGGAACCTGGACAGTAGACACCAACTGCACTTCAGGAGAGATAGCCATGTTGTAGCAAAGCACTTGATTAATATGGCAGAAAGGGAAACAGGGCTACAGCCCTTACAGGGGCATTGGCCAAGAGGAAAATGAAATATAGCACTTTATTGGAATTAAGTGTTGTAGACCAGTTTGAAGGGGGCCAAGAGAGGAGTGAAATATAGACTAGTTTGGGTAAATGAAATATTTAATCATCATTATTTTCAGGCAAAATCAACTATTTCCACAGAATCATCTGCCTTACTGAAATTTCAGCACTCTTTGCAAGAGAATTTTTTACCTGCCTCTTTTCCAAAACTGATCTCAAGAGACTTGCTCTGAGAATTGTTGCTAGTCATTTCAACACTGTGTCTTTGGTCCACCTCTCCTCTTAAGGCTAGATTATTTTCTCATTCTTACTGCTTTTATATCAGGACTACTTCAGACACTTGGACACCTAACAAAGACACAAATTGGTCATGAAAATATGCCAATCTCTTCTAATTTTAGCAACAGGAATAGCAAGCATTTACTAAGTACTGCACTGCCCCTCCACCAGCTCAACACTGGCCTAAATGAATCTCTCTTCTAACACTTTGTGATTGTTATAATGAAATACTCTGGCTGTGTACTAGATTTAGAAACATGTTCTTAAGTCTTGTGTCTAATTTTAGAATGAGTTTTATGAAGGATTTCTATTCCTTATTCAATTAAAAACTGGTTTAATAACAGTAGAAGAGGCTATTCAAGGAGGTCATCAAAATACTCACTAAGCTTTGATAAGTCTGTGTTTTCCTCATTAACATGGAGGCAATTCATTGTTTGTGAAGTTTCTTTCCTTCCTTCTCCCAGCTGCATTTTAGGCCAGTTCTTAGCTTGAATGTGTATAGATTTGGAAGAGTTCTTAGCTACACTATTGATTATATCTAACAACAAACATTTAGAGCTTCACCGTCTCTAGAGCTCTTCAAAAACTTGTAGCCAAATTCTTGTCTATGCCAGAAAATCTGTATTAAAATCACAGTTCACAGAATGGCTGAGTTTGGAAGGAACCTCTGGAGTTCATATGGTCCAACCTCCTTGCTCAAGCAGGGACACCGAAAGCCAGCTTTCCCAGGACCATATACAGGCAGATTTTTAATAACTCCAAGGTGGGAGAAGCCATAAGCTTCCAGGCAACCTGCTCAGTCATCCTCACAATAAAATGTTTTCTGATGTTCAGGAGGACCTTATGTCATTCAGCTTGTGACCATTTCTTCTTATCCTGTCACTGGGCACCACTGAAAAGAACCTTGCTATGCCATCTTTGCACTGCCCCTTCAGTTGTTTATATAAGAACCACCCCACGAGCCTTCTCTTCTCTAGTCCTAGTCTCAGTCCCATCTCTCTCAGCCTTTCCTCATAGCAGAGATGCTCTACATCTTTAATTATTTTCTTGGGGTCCTTTTTTGGACTCCCCACTATGTCCGTGTCTCTTTTGTACTGAGGAGCCCAGAACTGCACACAATAGTCCAGATGTGACCACACCAGTGCTGAATAGAAGGGATTTTATAGAAGACAGTGTCAAAGGCCTCACTGAAGTCCAGACAGACAATATCTACTGTTTTCCCTTTGTCTACCAGGCCAGCCATTTTGTCTTAGAAGTTTATCAAGTCCATCAAGCATGACTTTCCCTTGGTCAATCCATTCTGATTACTCCTGATGATTTTCTTGTCGTTCGTGTGCCTGGAAATGGTTTCCAGGATGAGCTGCTCCATCACCTTCACAGGGTTTGAGGTTAGGCTGACCAGTCTGTAGTTTCATGGGACCTCCTTCTTGCCCTTCTTGAAGATAGGATCAAATATTTTTCTGCATCAATTCTGTTGTCCTCTAAAATTCACAAAAAAGTCCCTGGCCTTATCCAGAGATGAGACCCGTAGAACATGTATACCCAGAACAGGGCAACCTTTCATGTTTGCTGCTGGATACCTGAGTTAGTACCAGGTACTAATAAATTCATGTGAATATATCCTGTCCTCCATTAGGACTTATTTTCTTAGGCTTACCGACAACTGCCATGGTTACAAGGCTTCAGAAACTGGCTTGAGTGCATACGGCAGAGTAAGCACGTGGTGTCTTGAACTTCTGGGAAGACAGAGGTATCTCAGATTTAGTGGCACAGTCACGCTTGGTACAAATACTTTCATGAGGTGGTTGGCAGTAGACAAAAGCATAAGCTGACAGAAAAATCCGTAACTATTCAGAAAATGGAAGATGAAGCCAGCTGAACACATAGGAATCTATTTTCTTTTTTGTAAATGAAGCAAGGAATCTCTAAAACAATGTTCCTAGTGTTGCAATGCATTTTGTATCCCTTTAATTCTTCACACAAAGGTTTGATATACCATTAAAGGGACACTATAGCTTGTTTACTTGTCATAATATATGTTTATATTGATTCAAAGAGAGCGGTGCAAAGCACAGATCAGTTTGGCTATTCAGCAACCTAGCTAACACACAACTGATATACATAGTACACAAAGGCTTTGTTGTGGTTTAAACATCTGGGTTTAAAGTAGGAACATGAAATAAGCTATTACGCTGGTAGTACCTTCTTTTGCAAATTTAAAATGTAATAAAGTAAATAACATGTATACTTTAATCAAATTTCCTTTAAGACACAGGTTTTTCTGTCTTTCAAGATAATTTAAAGTTTCACAGGTCTAGGTATGATGATACTGTACTAGAAGAATAATGAACATGAGATTTTAAACATCAGAACAGACAGTCGATGTAGAGTGCATTGTGGTTTAGAATATATTAAAAAACCAGAATAGTTCTATGTTGTTGAGTGCTAGTGCTGGTTATGACTTTCTGGAAGTCTTATAGCCATCCATGTACACTAGCTCATTATAATTACTGCTTCAGTGTAATAATGAGTGAGCATAAACATTTTAAATCATAACTTAGCAGCTTTTAAGTTTGCTTTACCTGCTTCTTAGACACACTAATACCTTTTAATAAAGCTTGGCAATTCAAGATTATAGAACTTTCATGAAGAAGCCATCAAAACACTTTACAGATTCCATTCACAAAAATCCTGTGGATAAAGATTATCCTCATTGTAGACGATCAGTAAATTAAGAATTAGGGTTTCAATAATCTGCTTAAGGTAACTGCAGAATACAACCTTCAGTTCTTAATTTTAGCCCTTGTTCTAATAATTTCCTTTCATATCCTCATTTATTTTTCTTAAAGGAATGTTTCACATGACAAGTGATGTTGTCATGAAGTCTACAGAGGTAGGTTCGAAAGAGGAACATTTGGCAAGGCAGTGTGGGCATATTATTATACAACAATGAGGTTTCCAGAAAGTCTTTTTTGACATTCATAGACATCTCCTGAGTAAACCCCTCCAGTCCTCTTTTCTTTCATAGCTCTTGTATGAATAACAAATTGGACTTGTCTTTGACATGGAGTTCAATGGTACCACATCTGACAGTATGACAGTGAGCAGTGCTATCTCTTCCCCATCCTGTGGCAGGATGTCCCTTCAGGTGGTGTTCAGAATCATTTGAAGCTCTCTTCTAGACCATTTCTAGACATTTCAATTGGTCCTTTTAGTGCATTTTTCTCCACTTGTTTAATAAAGAGATTAAATACAGCCTGTTGGATGCATCCTTGGGTAGTGATGTCTTCGTGTTCAGACCTTCTCTGCTGCAGATCTGACTCCTTACAACTGTAGTTTAGGCTAAGGACTGCAGCATACTTTCAGCAATGCAGCTCCATAGGGTAACTGCTTTTCCTGTCAGTGTTGGGTGTCCATATTAGTCAGGCTATACTGATGGAGTGAATAAGGGTCATGTTCCAGTTTAAACATATCGTTTGACTGTATATGTCTCTATCTCTTTTCGTTTTACTTGCTCTCCAGGTACAGATCTCATGTTTTTCAGCTGCTAGCTACTCTTAATTTCTTTTTCTACTGTGTCTCCTCTCAGACAGTTATTCTTAATACAATATTATTCGATTCATGAGCATGCGTCCTACTCTTTTCCACATCTGAGGAGAGAAACTCAAGATGATTAAAGCCTGGCAATGTTTTACTGTTATTAAAAGGGGGTTGAAGGATGAAATGTCACCTTGTCTTCCCACGGTGGATCTCAGATCACCATGTCTTTAAACTCGACATAGCACAATCACCATTCAGTAATATTACCAGAGCAAAATATTATGTATATGATTGGATGAGATATAATATGTTGATCATAACAGATTCAAAAGTGGTGCAGCAGCCATGCCTTGTATTATTTGCTAAGATTACACAGATATCCCAAGCATAACATTGGAGCTGTGGCCACTGTATTAATGTCCCAGAGTACTGTAACTTTAAGATGTCCTTAAATAACTTACAAAACCAGTCTAGAAAGAATAAAGATCAGATAGTGAAAAAATTTCTATTATGTAAGACATCAGTATTCTTTTAGCTTAGCCTTTTTTGTGGCTGAGCTGAAACAAAAGAATACATATTTCCAGAAAAAAAGGATGTAATGTAGAAATCCAGCAAGACTAAATGATGCTTTTTTTTTTTTTTTTTTTTTAATTGCTGAAGAGTTGTACATGACTTTTTGTAGCCAATACCCCACATCCAGGAACTATTATGGGCTGAAATACTTCCAGATTGTGTATTTAAATACTGATAGATTGTTAAATGTAAGGTGTTACTGAGTACTCTAAATCTTTCTGAAAACCCCAAACAGCCTGCTCCTACTATTGTTGCTGTTATTAGATAAAATGTTCCAAGTTCCTAAGGGAACATAGGAAAAATTTAGCATTAGCTAAGACATGTCCTTTAAGAGATGGATCCTGATACCTACACTCCAGTGTAGTTCTTCAATCTCCAAATAGTCCTTCTAATATCAACTGAAGAGTCATATGACCCTGACTTGACACAATACAGAAAAGCAGTTTAAACTAGCTTGTTTGGTTTGCTATCCCCAGGGAGGACTTCTGGTTACATGATCAGAAGAACAATTCTGTGCTACCTCTGTGCCTGACCTCTCATACCATCATAACACACCCTACAGGGTAAGCCATATTACAGTACTGGAGTAAACAGTAGTAATACTCTGGGATCCTCACAGTCTGCATCATTCTCATAATTTTGGGGGGTTTTTTCCTAGTTTCTTGGGACAGGAACATATTTACTTCTTTAATTTGGAGCACTAGAAAATGTCCTGTTGATGATTAAAAGAACAATGTTCAGTTGTCTAGGTGTCCTGACTCAATAACTTGCTATGTCTGATTGTTTTGACCTGTATGAGCATGTGCAAGGCTGTCCAGAGTAAGGATAAGCTCACTCTGATGTGCTGAACTGTACAGCATACCACGCATTTCAATGGTATAATCAAAACACAGATTTTCGTTGGTAGCACTGTACATGTCAGAAGGACAATATCAGTATTTAGATTTGAAAGAGGGAGACTGCAGCTCTAGCAGGAGATTAAATGGTTTTGCAGAAGGCAAATAAAGACAGGAAATCTTGTCTTTCATTAAGGAAAAACTTGAGAGTTGGCAAGGAGATGAATATAGAGACCACCTAAGCTACACTGAACTTTCCTCTTGTAATTCCTCCACCCTCCAAGATGAACCGTTTGAAAGTCCAATTAGTCCCTTAATAATCATGACTGTTATCTAATGATGAATAAACCATCTGCAGAAAATATTGCAGTCACAGACACAGCTGTTACCATATGCTGAAATTTTCTTACATGACCTTGGTTGCTACAGTACCTACCAGCTGAAATAAGATGTGGAAATATTGCCAGCTTCAATTAGACTAGCAAGCTGTTCCTTTCCCAAGGCTGTTTAGGCACTTCAGCCATTAACATAAAACACAAACCAAGGCGTTATTACAAATTTTGACTACTCGTTCCTAAGCTGAAGAGGTGAAATTCTGGAAAGAATTTCAGTTCATCATTATTAATGTGGCTAAAAATAGAAAACCCAAGCACTTGATTTCAAAAGATCCCCAATTATCTCTTGCTTCTAGAAATGGAATCTTAAGCCAGGGAATGAGGTGGGGGTGTGTGTGTGTGGAGGGATGAAGGGGGGGCACAGGAAGCAGAGAGGCCCTGGAAATGAGCTGCTTTGGCTTTATTTAGAACAAAGGCACAAAAGGGGATTTTTGGCAAAGAAATCTGTCATGCTTTTCTTTATTCAACAGGTAGGAAGTATGTGACCTTGTGTGGGGTTTGCTGTTTGTCTACCATGAGGTCTATTTCTAGCAACCCAAGATATTTTAATAAAAATAATCCTTTAAAATCTTTCCAAATCTAAACTTTCAAACATGCATTTGTAGTAAGGAGGTGCCAGCTTAATTATGTATGCCTTTGTCAAGTAGTAAATATTTTAATCTTTCTGAGATTTTATGTTAGCCTTCCTAATCCATGTAACCCTTTCTATATTAGTCTATTATCAAAATGTTGAATTTTGATATAAACCTCACCAAGTCTAATGAAACCAATGTGATTTCTTAGGCCAGGAAAATTATTTTGTCTTTTAATTGCTTAAATAATCCATTCAATATAATATAATGCAATAAAGAAATAAAAGAGATGGAGAAAATTAAGACTGTGGGTTGAATTGCAAGCATTCCCAGACCTGTTTTGTTTTATAGATGGCTCACTAGCAGTCCAGTGTGTGATACCAGTATTTAAAATCCAGTTTCACCAGTAATTTTTGTAACATGACTAGGACACATGGCCTTTATCTACTCTCAGAAAGCTGAAACTAATTCTGTAAGGAGTTCTGTGGTCAAGATAATGACTCGTCTGATTCATTTTTCATGGACATTCTCTAATATCTACTTATAATATTTCTGTAAACATTTCAACTGCTCAAATTATTCCACGGCAATAGGGATACTAGAATTGCTCATGGGCTGCCTAGTCATGATTTGCAGTTTTTAATTTCTTCTTCTATCTGCTAATAGTATCACTTGAAGTTAAAAGGGCATTAAATATATAACTACCACTATTTCCATGACGTACAAACATTTTATGTCACTTCAAAGGAGAGAAGAGATAGTCTATACTGAGATATGGACCAGCTTCTCAGTAGGTAGGGAAGGAAGGGAAAAATAGAAGTTACCAGTCACAGGTCACTTCTGTGACTTCTATCATACCACAGGTAGGACAGGTATGAACACGACATCACTACCCAAGGGCACATCTGACTGGCTGTATTTCCTCTCTTTATTAAACAAGTGGAGAAAAATGCAATAAAAGGACCAATTGAAATGTCTAGTAATGGTCTGAAGAGAGCTTCAAACAGTTCTGAACACCACCTGAAGGGGCACCCTGCCGCAGGTTGGGGTAGAGCAGGCTTCTACCTCCACTACAATCTTTTTCATTCAGCACATTTGTAATTCTCTTCTTCACCTCCCATTTTCTCTTTCAGTACCCTTTTAAGGCATGTTCCAAGTGTCACACTAAAGAAGCACAAAATGTCTGTGCTGATCCCAAACTACATGCTCATTCACAAAATGTGGTATCCAACCTACGTTTTCCAGGTCTGTGCTCCAGGAACACATTAAAAGCACTGAAGGAGTCTGACCTAAGAACTCTATTGTGTGTCCTGCTAGACAAAACAGTCGTGCTCAATAGATAGTAAACAATTAATAGGATGTTGTTAATAATGTTCTGTAGTAAGGGAAACCCTGACTTAGGGAGGACAATGGGAGTTTTGCTACTGCCTTTGCAAAAGCCAAGACTTTCCTTACTACAATTACAGTGGAATTACGCTGGCATACACTTTAGAATGTTTGTAATTATCACTAGTTCACATGATTAAAAAGTTCAGTGCATGGATTAGGCTATTTAGAGTGCAGGTAGTAGAGTTTGTGTGCCTTGCACATGTGCCCATGTATAACCAAATGTACTGAAGCTGGAATATTAAGTAAGCCATATATTACCTTCAAGTTATATGAATTGGTTAATAATGTCTAATATGGCAAAGTCAAGCTGCAATTACTTTGTGATAATAGTTTGAGAACTCTGTATCCTTACTGCAAATTCCACTTATCCTGTTTGTTACACCTTCGAAGAAATCAGTCCATGTCTCAGTAGAGACAATAAAATTCTAAATCAATAACCACCTAAGACAACCTAAAGTGACTTTTAATTAAAAGGGAAAATGGTTTCGTATAACTGATAAGTATGTTCTAATGCTTTCGGGTAGGCATAAAGGAGAAAAATGTCACAAAGTAGTTTCTAGATGTAGATAAACTAGCTTTTGGCAGCAGTTAAGACATGGCTGTTTGGGCTAGCACAGGACTGGCATATGAGACTAGGAAGTCCTCGATCTTATGATCGTAATTGCAAATACGTGCTTACAGTTGACAAGAAGTCTTTTTACAATGTATTTACAGATGTACACCTTATCAAATTCCTTTCACCAATCTCATAGGAGAGAAAAAAAGAGAGATTGACCTATTTATAAAATAATTTAAAGAATTAGGAACCTTTATATGCCTGAATGTCACTTACTTCAACTGGCAGATTTGTAACCCTTCCAACAGCCTGTATTTTTTCAGGGACGATACATATTTTAGGTTGACAGCTGATTTATGTTCTCTCTGTCCTGCTTATGCATACAGTGTGCTCACCAGTAACATCTGTTTGAAAAGTAGTGCATTAGACACTGGATCCAAGGTCATGCTGAGTGAGGAGCACATTAGAAGGTAGAGATGGGTGTTATAAAACTGATTTTTTTGTTTGTTTCCTTAGAAGTCTTTCATTGTCTTTCTTAATAGTGCGTTTCCACCGTGATGGCACCCAATTGTTTACTGCCTGAACCTGGCATCTACACTGCTGCCTCAGCAATCTTTTCTGTTTGGCTGCTTCACAAATTTATTTCTATTTGGGTGAAAAATTGTTTCCAAAGTATGTTCAGGATCTATCTTTTCCTTCTGTATATTCCCTCTAGTTCAACCATCTGTGAAAATTAGCAATGCTGAAATGCTTATTAGAGCTTTTTCCCCGCCTTGATTAACACTTCACACATTTTGTGAAGTCTCTTATAAATTGTTGATCACATGTTCAGACCACCTACATCACCTGCACCCAGGTCTGAGAAAAAACTTAAACATGTTGATGCTGAGGTTTGTACCACTTCAAATCTGGGGCTCCAAAGCACACAAAAGAGTGAATGGGAGAGGAGCAGAGCCAATGTGTGACCTGGCAGACAGCATAAAACAGCCTGTCTGGAATAGGTAAAGCATTCTGCAGCCAGGTCTGTAATCCTGCCTGTCTCATGGGCTTAGGCCTTTCACAGGTTGGATGGCATCATGAAACCTGGATTCACAAATCTGGGTTTTTCAGGAATGTAGGCAGGCATGCAGAGGTTTAGACTAAGGTGAGCTGAGAACATAAAAGAACCACTTTATGTGGCTCCATCTTCATTGAGAGCACCACTGTCGTCAAAGCTGAGTATGGAGGTGGACCAGCACTCACAGCTCCTGGGAGTGAGCTATAACAGGGACATGTCCATCAGGGACATGCTCTGGAAAAGGAGCAGTGAGGGCTGAGAACTGAAGATTGGGGAGCAAGGTCCAGGGTCCAGTACCCTCATACAGAACAGCTCACAAAGGTGGCTTCTTCATTCAAGCTGGGACATCTGTTCAGACATGATACACTTTGAGCAGCAGATTCATTTACTTTCTAAATCCATCTAGTCAAATTAAACTTTTAACATTTCAAATTGGAAAACTATAATCCAAGGAAAATATGATCAAATCTCAAATTGTGTTGTGATGCCAGATGCTTGAAATAGCCCTGAATCTTTCCTCCCTTCTTCTCCCTCTGGTACTATTGTGGGGACAGAAGGAAGGAATGGATGGATTCAGAATAATGCTGTAGGAGAGGGGGTAGAAGCAAAATAGGGGGACTGCATTCAGAATTAATTTTGTATTTAGGTATTGTGCTGCGTTTGGCCAGGATAATTTTCTTCACAGTAGCTACTATGAGGCTATGTTTTGGGTTTGTGCTGAAATCAGAGATGCTAACACAGAGATGTTTTTGTTACTGCTAAGCGGTGTTCACACAGAGTCAATGCCTTCACTGCTTTTCACCCCACCTCCCCCCTCATCCCCACCTCCCCCAGCAAGGCTGGGGGTGTACAAAAGGTTGAGGGGGGACACAGCTGGGACAGCTGACCCCAAATGACCAAAGGGATATCCCAGACTATGTGGTGTTGTACTCAGCATATAGAACTGGGGGAAGAAGAAGGAAGGGAGGTGACGTTTGGAGTTATGGTGTTTCCCAAGTAAACATTACATATGATGGAGCCTGGCTTTCCTGGAGATGGCTGAACACCTGACTTCCCATGGGAAGAGGTGAATGAATTCCTTGGTTTCTTTGCTTGTGTGCACAGCTTTTGCTCTACCTATTAAAGTGACTTTATCTCAACACACAAGTTTTCTCACTTTTACCTTTCTGATTCTCTCCCTCCACAGAGGCTGAGTGATTGAGGGGCTCTGTGGTGCTTAGTGGCTTAGTCTGGGGGTAAACCATGAAAGCTTTAAGTTGGAACATAATCCTAAGAATTTTTTTGGGAGTCAAATTTAGTCACTGTCATACAATGGGAAAGATCTATTTCATTTATTATATAAAAATCTCTTTAGATTCATTTGTCATCTATAAACCTAACACCCTACACAGTCTGCCCTAAAACCATACATATATTCGTTCCACGTGTTGTAATTCTTGTTCACAGCCTGATATGCAAGATACCCTCTGTAGGACAGTGTCTCTTAATTTCATTTAATTTAATGACTATAAGGATGTTTTTAGGAAAAAAAAAAAAACCAACACACAGACCATCTCTACAGTGTTCCCACAATTGTCTTCATTTACAAGCAACTAAAAATTAGGCTAAAGTTTGAATTTTCATTTATTTCAAAATGAAAGAAAGCTTATTTGCTTAGAAGTATGGACAGTATGTGTGGCTTCTTTCTAATTTCACAGACCAATGTATTAAACTCTACAAGTGATGCATGGAGCACAGTTTGAGAAACACAATCCAAAAGAACTATTGGAGATACTGTATTGAGTGCAGATTGCATGATATCTTGATTCCTTGGATGGCTATCTAGAGTATTAATGTGTTGGAAATGTCTATGTATGACTGCTCTCCCTGATGAATCTCCCAAAAAGTGAGCAGAGCTGATTATACCAGATAAGAAGCATGTGGCTATTGCATACACAACATTTGGCTATTAGCTGTCATGTAACTCAACAGACAACTGTAGTCAACACTAGATAAACTAAAGTTTGGCAAGATTGCCATTGCCAGCTTGGAGGACAGAGGGACAGAATTTTATAGGAACCATGTGAGGGAGTGCACAGATTCATTTCTCTCTTGCCACCCTGCCCAAAACTCTGAGGGAAAAAAAAAAAACAAACACCAAAACAGGCTCTTCACTGAAAAGCTGCCTCTGAACAGGCAGCTAGAACTCAGGAGGGAGTTCTTGGAGTTCTCACTGAAAACCTTCTGCAACCATCAGCTCAGTGTGTAGCAGAAGTCTGAAAAAAACAACAACATGTTAGGTATCACCAGGAAGGAGACGTGAGAACAAGGCAGAGTATCATTTTGCATCACTTGTTGAGTATTGTGTATAGTTCTTCATTCTGCATCTCATGAATGACATAATGGAGTTGGAGAAGGTACAGAGAAGAGCAAATAAAGTAACTAGGAGGATGGAGAGGCTGCCATATGGAGGGAGACTTCAATGTGGAGCCATCTTCCACCACACTCTCATATTACTGCAATTACTTATCTTTTACCCTGTTCATTCTGAAACTGATTAGCTTCACAATTTCCCTTCCCATGCTTAAGAAATAGGTATCTGGTATCATCATCCTCAGCTTTGCTGTTTTAGTCTTGTCAATGAAAATCAATGAATTTTATTTTCTATAAATACTAGTAATGCACTAAATGTAAATATTATTAGAATCTATTTAAAATCCCTAGGACAGCTGTTTTATAGCATATTTCCTTGAAAATAATTTTCAGCCTGAAAAGCAGGATTAATTAGACTTGCAATGACCTACATAGATTGTTCAAACTGCTTGATTGCTATCAGCCATCCAAGGAAAAAGCTAAGCAAATTACACTTAGTTGATCACATACAGGGGGCACAGAAAAAGAGAACACATTATATACAAGGGAAAAAAGTAACATGCTAGAGACATCAAAGAATCTATTGACATCATCTGGCAACTCATTTGAATTTATACACAAGTAAAAATGTACTAGAACCTGAGGGCCAAGGCAATAGCAGAAAATAAGATCACTGTCATTATTATGAACCACAGTAACTGTTGTCAGTCTCTGTGTGATGATGATTTTACTGCTGCCTGTCTGTCAAAAAAGGTAAATATGTATTTGTAGTCTGCCTCTTTACGGTCATACAACACCTCTCATTTTTCATTTGGCATCCTCCACGCAGTTTGTAACTTTGTAACTATTCTGAAATTTAGTCTTTTGTGGTGTATTTTTCTGCTATATTGTACATTGCATAGACACTTGACAGTGTCTGGGGCCCTACAATAATATTTGTAAGGGAAGATCAATCAACCCACTGTATGCAACACCTGTCCATTTTCCTACAGTAATGAAAGATAATGGTAACATTGCACAGTGTGGAGATGTCACAATATGTAAGGAGTGAATACATCAAGTCTTCATGTGGGCTGAACTTCAGTCTCTTATGTAGCAGCATCCCAGGAAGAAAATCTAGACAAGGTCACACTAGAAAATTGACCATCAAGGCAGCTCTCAGAGCTGCTCAATGACTGATATAGGGACAGCAGACTTTGTCCTTTTGTCACCCAGATCAGCATGGCTGATGTAGGACCAGGAGGGAGCAACAAAAACACTTGAAGGAAGGAATTGGCTTCAGGACAAACTGAATGCAAAGGTTTGAAAATCCTGCAGGGAGCAGTGGCCACAGGCAAGCTCATGAGAGTCCCTGTACAGAGACCCCTTCAGAGTTTTGTCTACATTATATTTCCCTCCTCAACTTTCTCCTCTCCACACTGAAGTGTCCCTCCATATGGCATCTTCTCCATACTCCTAGTTAATTTATTTGCTCTTCTCTGTACCTTCTCCAACCCCATTATGTTATTCATGAGATGCAGAGTCCAGAACTATACACAATACTCAACAAGTGATGCAAAATGATACTCTGCCTTGTTCTCAGGTCTCCTTCCTGGTGATACCTAACATATTGTTGTTTTTCAGACTTCTGCTACACACTGAGCTGATGGTTGCAGAAGGTTTTCAGTGATTACTCAAAAAAATCCCTCCTGAGTTGTAGCTGCCTGTTCAGAGCACAGCATCTCAACATGGTTCAGAGCTTAACATGGTTTAGGCTGTTGTTTCTTTGATGCCTAACCTGATGTTTTCAACACTGCTGAGTTGAAAACTGCTATTTCCTGCCTGCCTAGTCACTCAGTTTGGTGAGGTCTTTCTGGGGTTCTTCACTAACAATGAGGCATCTGATGATCTGAAAAAAAAAAAGCTTTAATATAAGCTGCAATTTTGCCACTTTCCCTGGGCATATGCTTCCTTAGGTCATTGATGAAAATGATGTATAACACTAGTACCACTCCCTTAGGGACTCTGTTTTTTTCAATGATGCTAAACATTGAAAATGCAACCTATGAAGGGGCATGTAATGTGTGCAATTCTAATGCAGATAGATCAGAATCTGGACATTTTACTTCATTCTTATTGAATCCAGCATGTATACTCCATGTGCAGCTGTGAGTAGTGCAGTACAGAATAGATCTTTTGTCAGCACTGTTAAGAAGGCATAGACTCGTCTGTCTGGACCACAGGGATTTTGCAGTACATGTGTCTTCCTCCCTCATGCAGCCCGCATAACTTGTTAGCACCACCACTTCCAGGACCTGAAGTTTTTTGAGACAACTGGAAGGTATTTACTGAGTGCAGAGGTGGGATTTGTCTAGTGATTAAGTCAGCAGAGACAGTCCAGGTTAGGATGGACTCTGTCACCAGTTTGTTTTCACTACTTTATCCTTTAACTCCACAGTACATAAAATGTTGCTAACGCTGCACCTCTTGGGGAAGTTAGAAAGCTTTGCTCCTTAACATTTGCAGAGTTCAGAGCTGAATATAAAAATGGTATTAAGTTACAAAGTAAAATCATAACAGTAAACGTTTCCCTGAGAAGCCAAGTCGAAACTGGATCCAAAATATGTCATCTCCCTTGAGCTCTGTGTTAACATCTGTGATACCAGATACAAAAACCTTGGTAAAGCCTCTCTGAGTAACTAAGAGGCAAGCTGAAAAAGTCAAGGCCAAAGAAGATACAGAAATTATCCAGCCAAATATAGTCTGCTCACAATAGCACAGAGACTAGGAGTACTAAAAGCCTTAAGGCTGTTTTTTGCAACTGTTACAGGCCCATCAGGGCATCAGAGCTTCAGTCCCAGCTGAATCTGCCTCCTTTATGACTAAAGGGAACTTTGCATTCCTGAAAAAGGAGAGGGGAGTTGCCAAGAGAGTCACTCTGAAGCACCAGGCCTAGAGCACTGTCTGAAAGGCACCAGAATTGGGATTCTGCAGTAAACACCATTAACTGGTAGGGCGTCAGAGCAGCAAACTGGTTTCTATGGGTAAGAGAAAGGAGCAGCCAGCTTTTTTACACCAGCTCTGTTGCAGGAGGAACTAGGTGCTGGACTATAGGCAATTGATCCCATTTCAAAACTGGTGTGGGTAGGGGAAGTAATAATCATAAGAACAACTATTTTTTTAGGAAGACTGAACACAGGCAATGAAGCAAATTAGGGCTGGCAGCAATTTACTCAAGCTGTGATCTCCCTATTCTTGCACACGAGATTTACAGATAAAGAAAAGCTTTTATTCAATGGCAGTGTAAAACTTCCTCCTCCTCAGTTTGTTGCAGCCTCAGAAAAACAACAGCTCAATCAGGTACAACTCCTCCTGTCTTGGGGCAGAAGGATGCCTCAGGACAAGCTTTGTACCAGCCCCGTTTTCTGCAGTAATAATTTAGAGGACTTGCAAAAGATCTTAAAAGTTCACTCAGGAAAGCTAAGTGTTTCGGTAGAATGTGTTAAATTTCGTAATAAAATGAGAGGCAAGAAGAATTTGCAACTCTGTGTGGTAGAATAAAGGCTAACAGAATGCTGTTCATTTGGAAATGTCCTAGAGGGCATGCTATAATATAAATTGGTTTATGGTATTAATAAGGAGAGAATTCAAGGGATGATTGTTGGCAGAGGAGAACTTAACCTGGCCCAAAACTTTGAATTTACCAAAAGTAATGGAAGCAGTACTGAAAAATTACAAGATATGTGAGTGTAACACAGAGACAATCAAACTGCTTCAGTAAACAAAATATGAAGCCAGTTGGAAGGAACTTGCTCTCCTGAGGGTTGCTTCCATGTGGAGGAGCTCATTTTACATCAGGTTGTCAGCATAAAATGGCTCAATGTCTTAAGTGCCTGAAGATACAACACTAGACCAAAAAATCCAATGGTGACTGTCAAGCAGTGTATCAAACTCAGGGTACAAACCCCATCACAGGAGAGGACAAGGAGACAAGAAGATGAAGGGGAAAAGGTTTACTCCTGAGGGGAAGGTACACGTTCTAATACATAAAAATTAAAAAACAATGTTTAGACACTGTCAGTGGGCACTCTTTAAAATAGATCTAGAAATGTCAGCTGCAGCAATGAGTTCATATCTAAAACCCTGGCAAACACCCTACCAGGTGGAGGGCTCTGCTTCCCCTTATGAATACGTGAGTCCCAGTGGTCTGAAGGCCAAGGCAAAGTCTGTTAGGCAGTGAGCATCCCAAAGAACTAAAAGTTAATATCTGTTATTTTATGAGCACAAAGCAACATTTTCCAAATGCAGAACTGGTCCAGATGCTTGTAGATTAATGGTGGGACACCAACCAGAGTGCAAGGCTTGAGCTGAGGTGGTACTAGATCTGTTAATATCAACTGTTATGTTTAGGTGATGGCTTTATGTGCCTGCTGGAAGTGATTGTTACAGGTTATCTCAGCTACATACCAGAGGAAGCTTTCTAGATAGGGAAACAAATGACTCAAACAGGAATCAGAAATTCAAGGCCAAATGCCCATTTAAATCAAGGAGTATAGAAGAAAGCAAAGGACAAGTCAGATCCTAGGAGTTACATGAAGAATCGTTGGCATTTACTGAATGAATGCTTTGTCTTTATGGCAAAACATGGAGCAAGACAAGGAGAAAGGAGAGGGGGAAGAACAGGAACACCATCAATGTTTAACTCACTGTCAAACACTCCAAACTTGCCAACATCCAGAGCACCAAAAATTCTATATAGCCATCAAAATTTTTACTGGTATGTATCTTGATCAACAAATGTACAGAATAGCAGCTTGTGTTGATCTTTGAGAGTTCTGCTACTGTTAATGATAAAGAAATGGGTGATTTGATAAAGGAACATAAAAAGAAGAGTTTTAATAGACTGTTTTAGTTACTAGCATACTTCAGTTACTGTATTTCCCCTCCTATACTTGCCCTACTTCTTTAAGTTCATAGACTTCCTTGTCTATGAAACTTGTGTCCCCATGCTCCAATACAGAAGGAAAGGATCAGCAGTTTTCCTACTTATTACTTCAGTGTTCCTGTTTTTATAGATCTTTCTTTTCCAAGCTGAAAGGTCCTTTTTAAAATTCCTTCTTTGTGTGAAAGTTGTTCCAAACATCTGGTTATTCTTCTTCTCTATACCTTTCCTAGATCTACTTTATCTACTTTAGTCCAGGTTCTGCTGTATGGACTGACCAGATCTACACACACACTGTATTCAAGATATACAGCATTCAAAGCAGCATATTGATATCTTGTCTGCTCTCAAAAATTATCCAAAGCAGTTCCTCTACCATGAAAGCCACTGCCTAGATTTCCAGATTACATTTCTCCTATGCCTTCATCCTACTTAAGAGTTCCTGTTGCATCTTGATCATTTGTAAAACAGAAAAATTCTCTGGCAGATTCCTTCTTCACAAATTCCAAAAATTCTACAATTTTTAACAAGTTGCTGTTCAAAATTTTTTTCTTTTTTTTTTTTTGGCCACCTCTAAAATTCTGTGCTCTTTCTTTGGTAAAGTTTATGCCCTTTTCTATTTCCCCTAGCTGACTTCCACCTTTTTGGGAGGGTATATTTTTTAGACCTACTTTAGTCTTTCATTTGACTGTTTTACGAAGCTGTGTCCTTTTCTTTTTGTAGTTGGGTTTTCATTGAATGGTTCTGTTTAATTAGCACTGTTCATTAACTATGATCCTCTGATGTGGTGGTTTTAAACATTGTCCGTGCAAGCTATAAAAAAATTTGTCCTTCTAGCTGCTTTTTTTTAGCTTCCTTTTAACTAGGTGGTTGTTTTGTTGGTTTGGGTTGTTGGTTTTTTTTTTTTTTTGGTTGGTTTTTTTCATGATAATGTAGTTATATTTTAAAAAAGAAAATGCTATTTTGCTGCATTTTCCTTTCCTATAATCCAGTTCAACATACTTATATGAGAGCATACCACGGTCATTTTATCTTGTGTGTTCCATACAAGTTGTTATTTTTTTAAATGCTGAGAAAAAATTATCTATAAAAAGAAGGACTTCAAGAACATTTTTTTTTCTTTTCAGAAACTAACTGCTAGACGTGTAAAGACAAAACTTACCTTTGTATAATTGGAAGGTTGGTTTTTCAGTGCGGGACATAAAGATCCAGCTGCTGCTCTGTGGTCTCATTCTTTTACGTTGGGTTGACCTTAAGAAAAAAGAAAAAAATGGCTCCAGCTGCCTTAAAAAAGTATAAAGATGCATAAAAGATTCCAAGGCAGATGATGACTGCAGAGAACCACTGCTGCCCCTAGACAATAGCTAGCCATGGTGCACCAGTGTCTCTGACATAAGTTAGTCAGGAATCCAGGTGAAATGACCAATGTGAGTTATCTCAGTCAAAATGATAGAAATTGCTAAATGTAATTCTTTTTACTTGGAATAAGGGAGTTAGCTGTATTTACCTAAAACAAATCACATGTATTTACCATTTGATTGCTGTAAAGGATTAAAACTAGATACCTCACATCTGCAGTCTTTTCTGGGCAATTCTTTCTCTTCCAACACTCCCTTTTATTTGCAGTTCAGTGGTACTAAAGTAAAATTATGTGGCATACTCCCTGTCCGGATTTGAGATTTGTCACATAACATTATGTAATGAAATTCTTCCAAGGTCTCCCTGTTTTACAACCCAAAATAAACCCTCAGTCTGCTATGAGTACATATTGTCCATCACTCATGCTGTATTTTATTCTTGAGTCCCAATGTTGCTGTATTGAAAAACATTGGCAATGAAGTCCATAATAAGTGGAAATAATGCCTGAGTGAAAACTGCAGGATTGCAACTTTTTCACAAGTTATATCATACATTCACTGTATATTGTTTCTTCATATAAAATGTTTCCTGACAATCTATGACATCAGGGCCAAGACTAACTTGTTTTATGGCAGCAACTGAAGCATATAATTAAAATTAAAATCAGAAGGCTTGCAGGGACTGTCTGCTTGGAAGGGAAAATAGACCAAGAGGAATTTGAAGATCACTGCAAATCCTTACAACGCACATCTGTGATGAAGTAAACACAACAAGGAGCTTTTGCTAGTGACCTAAGAGGATCAGATATGAAGGATCTGGATCTTAATGTTCTTGGTACTTGGAAACATAAAGAGGGGAAAGACTTATAGTTAGTTCATAAGACATAAGACTTATGTATAGTTCATACAATTTAAATGCTATTTAAAATGTAGAATTGAAGTAAATTATAGAATTCACTGCAAATTCAAGGTGGTTTTTTTTTTTAAATCCCAGTTACTTACATACGTTATCCAATAATTACTCTGAAAACTTTGCTTTATCTATGATCAGCTAACAACTTGCTATGATAACTGTCAGGTATTCATTTCATACAGTCAACAGAAGAGTGTTACATATACTAAAGTCTGTTATACATATACTAAATTCTGATGTACACCATAGCTAAATAGGATATAAAAAGCTTAAAGATGATATCTCTCAGAACTTGTAAGTCTAAGTAAGAAGCAAACTCAGCAAAACTTACAAGATTACCAAATTAAGCATTATGATTAGTGTGAATAACATGGGCAATTCTTGACAAACTTCAATTTTTATTACTTGTCCTCTTATGCAGTGGTTGTATTAGAGCCAGAGGAAAAGATGACCACTCTGCACTGTACTAAAGAATGGTTTGCACGGTCTCATTATATTGTCTTCTCCCCAGACTCCTTGCCGCCTGTTTATATGATGGACAAGATGCCAAGAGCCTGGTCAGCTGGTGATTAAAGGGAACTTAGATGCCCAAGCGCACACACAACCCCTCTTTGCTACCAAAAAAATCTGATATTTGCCTAAACTTTACAATTCGCCCAGCATACAGTATTGTACCTGCAAACATGCTGAATACCTTGGCACCATACTTGAGCTTTCTAGAAGTCAGTCAGGCTTTCATAGGGAAGCAAAAGTCCTTCAAAAAGTTTAGTCCAAATGATTTAATCAAACATGCTTAATGTGCTGACTAGTTCCATTTCTCCAAAAAATGCAGTTCTGGATGCTGCTTTCTTGTAAGACTGAGAGAAGTGTCCTTTGATATTACTCTTCAGAACATTGATTCAGGAGGTGTGAAAGCTAGGAGGAAGGGGGAACAGGAAAGAATATGAAGAACGACCATATGTGCAAATGCAGGATGGGTTAATGAGAAGTCAGTAGCAATTCTGTAGAATAAGAGCTAATGGTGTTTTTGGATAACACCGGCCAGAGAAAAGAATGAATGCTATCAAAGTGGTCAGTTCTTGCATGTACTTCATTGTTACTCATAAGATTTCTCTGCTCGGACGGCAGCTGGTGGAAGGGGACCTGAATCTTATCTCTGAGATTTTAATAGGCAGTTTTCATATTAAACAAACGTGTAGTTCACAAGACTAACCAGCAGAGAGCAACGCTATTTAAATTTGAGCTGAGCATGGTATCTTGACAAACTAATTATTACATTACTGTGCATAAAACTGTATAATGCAGTATGTTAAATTTAAGGCTCTGTTGCATTAGTCACAGCTACTCACTGCCAATGCATTCCAATGTAATGTCTAACCCAGAAAAACATGTATGCAAATCATCTGAATATTTGCTTTTAATTTGCATGATGTTGAGGGGTTCTTCTAAGGTTATGATGTATGGCAAACTTATAAAATTAAACCCAGATGTACTTTTATGTCACACACAAAATTTAACTGCAAAGCTTTAACGAGGAATTTACACAATGAAATTATTCCCTCTAGCCACCTGAAGCAGTCAGCTGGTTCAGAATGAACTCAGCTTGTGCAAGGTATATTGAGCAAATAAAAACCCACCTATTTTATTTGCAAGTTTTTCAATACCTGTTAGTTTAAAAAGTTTACCATCTCCTTTACATGACAGCTGCTGAAATTTCCTAGTCTGCAATTACTCCAGTCACTCTCTCAGTGCGGCCACTAGACATCAGCTATGACAATTGTCTGCATATTTTAGGCTGAGGGCATTGTTGAGGTGACCTGCTGAGCCCAGCCACACTGAGAGATGCAACAGAAATCTGCCCTTCAGTGAAGCTGGCAGTCTAGGCAATGTCTCTTTTCTCTGTTTCTTCCAGATTCCTAAAGACATAGGGGCCAGCTTAAAATCAAATCTTTAATTAGGCTATACCAAAAAGGGCAGAGTAACAGTCTTCTCCAGATGATGGGAGACTGGCATTGTGCCTACCCCAGCCCACTGGGTTATACTGGAAGATGATGTGTCTGCTGAGGAGCATTAAGGTTTCCTAATGTTGCCAGTGAACAGAGTATCTCTGCCATCTTTGCCTGGGCATACATGGCAGATATTATTACACAGGGTCTGTTCTTGGAACAGTTTTCAGATTTATAGAAAGGCATACTGTAAGATGACAGTGAATTCCCTAGAAAATATGAAATAGGTTCTGAAGGGAGAAATCCTGAACTGTCCAAATCATATGATATCTCTAATGCAGTTTTCCCATCTCCATTATTTTTCCACTGAGCCTCAAACAAAAGGTTAAAAAAAGGACAGTTATCCCTTTCAATTTCTTTAGGATGAAATTAGAAATTTTGTCTTTAATCAGGTTCCAGAAAACAACAAAAAATATAAAAAGAGAAGTGATTAACCCATAGTGTAGCATTCTACATAAAAAGTTAACTGACTTACTGAGCATCTTACAGTAACATCGTACATACTTTATGGTGAAATAGAGGTAGGCAACAAACTTCCAAAGAAAATCTTTCTGGTTGGTCAAATCAAATGATTTGATCTGTCTCCACGCAGTTTCACCCACAAAGTATTCTTGTAGTCTAGCTTGCAGACAGGGATATTCACTGCAAATTTTAATTAAATATTGCTGAATATTTCCAGAAAGTGAATTTTAAATTAACACAGAGACTTCACAGCAGCGATCTGATCCAAGAAATTGTGCTCAGCTAGTCAGGGAGAGGAACTGTAGCACGCGTCTAGGCAAAATATTGGATCAGTTACAAATTATCACAGTTCAAAACAAATAGTGCACAGAGGATGTAGAGGTCAAGGACAAGTCATTTTGGTTTGTTAGTCAGATTAATTTCCCAAATCATCTGAAAGACTATGGAGATCTTTACAACACAAAAGCATGGAAATGTCACTGGATAAATTACTTGCTTCAAAAGAACCTCCAAGCTTGCCTGCACTCCCAAATTCACAGGCAGGCCTCACAGTGGAGAGGATGTAATATAAAGATTTAAAGCAAGAATATGGGACTTTCAGTTCATAGAGCTATCAAGAAGTGTAACAGCACTGAGGGGAGGTAAAGAAGTACTAATTCCTCTATTCCTTTGTGGTCATTTCCTATTCCTGGCATGGTTGAACACTGAAAGCCAGATCAGCTCAGGTAGCTTCCTCTTTGATCTAAAGTGCAGCAGGTGATGCTTGCAGTACAAAAGGTGAGAGACAGCATCATCTGGAACATTTGCATTTATGAAATATTTCAAAATGCAGCAACTAACTGAAGTTTCATATAATGCCAGGAGACATCCTACCTTGTGTATGCATGGTATAGAATACGATTAAATCAGCTTTCTCTTACAGCAACTTAATGTAGCATGGGTCACTTCACTTGGACAATATAAATATAGTCAGTACACTTCCTTCATTATTAAATGTCACTGGCATTTGTGTCACCAGTATCCACGGGGCTGGATGCTCATGAGGAAAATCATAAAGCTACAACTGGAAACTCCAGCCAAAAAAGCAATATCCCTTGAGGGGTATAGGTGTGAGGAAGCTCTCAGAAAGGAAGGTCTTCTTGCAAGAGAAGTTATGGAACCCATCTGAATTGAAAAGATTAAAAGGAAAAAAGCTAAAAGAACATGGTTTCATTAACAGAGAGACCGTATAAGAGGCAAAAGACCTGTTTGTCCTGTGGGAAGATTACTCAATCCCATCATATCCTGTGTTCTTGCTGGCACTCTCGCCAGCCAGATTCATCCCTCCTAGTAACAAGAAGGACTATCAATAATGCAGTCAAGTGCATCTTTTCCATCTCATGCAATCTCTCCTCCTATGTTTTTTCTTCTTATTTATCATGAGCTTTCTTTAAAGAAAAGAAGCAGGCACAGAACAGGCTGGGGAACCACCTCTGTGCCACATGGAGAAGTGCACTTAGCATTCCCTCCTACTTGTGCCTGAGCACAGACCTGACCTGTCTTGGTCATAGCTCTGTAGTGTGTCTGCTTAGAAGGTATAAATTGCTACAAGACCCTGCAGATTCAGTCTGGAGTGTATTTATTCCACGAGCACTGCTGGGGCTAGAGGAATATTAGGATAACATGACAGCATAAAGGATGAAGGTATAGCCTCTCCAGCATTATAGATTAAGGACTCCAAATATATTTTGCGTTAATATGGATTTCCTACTAACCTGCATCATTGTGTATTTCTCCTATAACTTTCAGCAGAAATAGATACATACCCTCAATGGGTGCAGCTGTAAGCTGAGATGTACTGTGTGTATGAGTGTGAATGTAATACCAGGATATAAGAATGGGCTCCTCTGCTCCTGCCATTTCACACTAAACTCTATTTTCCTTTCAGTTATTTGCTGTGCCAGGATGACTGCAAAGGCATAGAACATATGCACGTCTGTATATTAGCAATGATATAGTATCAGCAGGTTTAACTACAGATGTATGGTGGCCTTCCTGCTTTCAGTAAATGGCTGGCAATTTACAAGAACTGTGCTATTTCTCTTTCTTATACATTAACCTATTACTTACTTATCCTTTTCATGTTTTTTAGCACTGTCAAGATCTCAAGAACCATATTTGAGGAAACTATTCTGGATACACCTCAAACACCACTGCTCATTACCTCTCAGTTCCGATGAGTCTGCAGTAGTTCTGAACTTTTTCTAGTTAGGGCTACACCAGCTCTTTCTAGGGTCTTGAGCCTCCTTTTGAAAGCCACCCATACCTTTAACAGAACAGCCAACAACACCTAAAATTAGATGTGTTAGGAAGACTATATTAGTAGTACAAACATACAGCAGTACTATCAAGAATATTCTTCCAGCCTTCAGCAAGTTAGAATCATAGAATCAT
>NW_010259596.1:0-221 GCF_000690775.1 Eurypyga helias
GGCCGTGGGCCCGTGGGCTGCTCCCGCTGCCGTTCGGGGTTTCCTTCTGTAGGTGGAAGCATTGCGAAGCGGATGCTCGGCGCGCGCACGGGTTCTGCTGGAAGAGCATCCCATTGGCAGCACCAGCCATGGAATAACGGATTGGTTTGGGCTGGAAGGGACCTCCAAGAACCCCCAGTGCCACCCCCTGCCATGGGCAGGGGCACCTTCCCCCAGCCCAG
>NW_010259596.1:606-900 GCF_000690775.1 Eurypyga helias
CCGTAGGGGAGCGGGACGCGGGAGGGTTCTCGCGCGGTATCTGCCACCGCGGGAAGGGCGAGCGGCAGGGAGACAGTGTCTCCGTCGGGCGGTTCTTACGTGAGGAATTTGTCTGGTTGCATGAACTGACAACAGGGCTGGGGGCTGTTCTTTGGTGTGTAGCTACTCCTGGGTTGCCCTGGCAGCAGCAAAGCCAACTACGCGATACCGGAGCTGAAAGCACAAAGGCAGGACCCAACAGCCTTCCCCTCCGCCCCGGACGCGTCCTCGCCAGCCGAGCCCACGTGCCGGCCA
>NW_010259596.1:943-3897 GCF_000690775.1 Eurypyga helias
CCCCAGGGGGAACGTGATCCCCATCCGTCCTTTCCAAAAAGGCCCATATGGGAGAGCTCTTAAGAAGCTGTGCTTGGGATTCCTGGGACAAGGGCCCCTGACGTCTGGCCGGACACTTCCATTTCAACCCCCGCTGGTGTGCCATGGTGTAACCCAGGACGGCAGTACGGTGCCAGCAGCCGCGCACTCACCTCCCCCCGCCCGTGGGGGAGAACCGGAGCGAAAGACAGGGAAGGGCACGGCTTGAGATAATTTAATAACTGACTATAAGTGATACTGTCGTGATACTGATAACATCAACAACTACTAAGTGATTAATAGACAATAGAATATATGTTACCATTGCTCAGCACCCGCCGAGCGAGGCACAGCCAGAGCAGAGCCCGAGAGCGACCACAGCAGAGCCCGAGCGACCCCACGAGCAAGAGCCTGACCCAGCGACCAAGCGACGCACTAACCAGCGCGCAAGCAGGCTACAGCCCCCCAGCCGATCTACCAGGCACGATGTGCTGCAGAATGACCCCCCTCCGGTCAGCTGGGGTTGGCTGTGTGAGCAGTGTGTCCCCCCACACCGCCTGCGGGGAGAGAGTGGGGCACGCAGTGAGCGTCAGAGGCTGGAAAGACCCTGAATGGTGCAGCACTGCCCAGCACCAGTAACACACCCCTTACCAGCCTCTCCGGGCAGATCCCAACCAGCCTCCGACCAGCCACTGTGGAGAGAATTAACGAATTAACCCTCTCCTGACTCAAACCAGCACACTGCGGGATCTTCCACCAGACCAGGTTGTGCCTCATCCAGCCTGGCCTTGGACACTCCCAGGGATTGGGCATCCACAGCTTCTCTGGGCAACCTGTCCCAGTGCCTCCCCACCCTCTGTGGGAAGAATTCCTTCCTGATGTCCCATCTCCATCTCCCTCATTCCATTCAAACTCATCACCCCTTGTGCTGTCCACCGCTCCTCTGGGCAGCCTGGGCTAGTGGCCCAGGCACTGGTCCCAGCGCTTCACCTTTTTTGTTTTACAGCACAGGAATTACCAACCAAGCTGCTTCCTGTGCGCAGTTTCAGCAGATGAATTACTGTGTCATTCCAGCTCCGGTAACTGCTTCCGTTACCCTTGAAGGAGGTGCTGCTGTTATTTTTAGGACTCTGCAAAAACAAAACCCAAAAAAGACATCGCCAAATAGACAGGGGTTGGCAAGTGCTGATCTGTGAGGGCCCTGAGGCAATAGTGCTACTTGGTTACACCCACAGCCCCATAAATCATTCTCTACGTCTGACCCCTTTCTGGACGCTTCTCAGCTGCTGCTGATCTTTTTTTTTTGGGTACTTTTCCCAAAACCGGCCTGTGGTTGTGTGTTCAGACCTTCACGGTGGTTAAAACGGCCGCTCAGCCCTGGTAACTGCAAACAAATACTGCAGCGAGCACAGTGCTTCCCATGCACAGGAAACAGCTGGGTAAACGGATTCCCAGAAAAGCCAGTGATTCATGAAAACTGGTCCCCAGCAAGCAGGGTCAGCACCGGGCTCCTGCCGCCCGGTGCCCTGCCGCCCAGCCTCGGCCCCACGTGCCATGTCGGCAGAACGGGAGGGATTTGTCAAACACAGCCCAGGGCTACGTTTCCTGCTGCCAATTAAGTGCTTCTCAGCTGACCTGGACGTGGAAAAAGGGTGATCTCAGAAGTCAAGAGAGGCCAACCGGCGGGTTATTAATGCTTTCAGTGGTTTTACCTCTCCGGGATGGGTTTCATTGCAGGGACATTTGGGCAGGATGAAGCGCATGACCCTCAACCCAGCCCCAAAGGCAAACCTTGCCGTGGATCCTCAGGCTCCGCTTTTGTGCTTCGGTGACCCCCGAGTTCCTAAAGGACTCCCTATCCAGAGTTCACAGCAGGTTCTTACCAGCTGGGAGTTACTCAGTGTAGTAAAGTGGTGGAAGGCCAAAATAAATCACTTTCCATGTCACATAAACTGGGAGACGGAAAATACCATTTAGGTCATTCGGTTCATCAGCCCCTGCCAGCGCAGGGCTGCTCCTGACAGCGTTTTCCATAGCTTTTTTCCCTGTCCACTTTGAATGACTCCAGCAGAGGGGCTGCGCCACTCCCCCCGAGATCTGCCGTGGCCAACACAACTCCACGCAAGGACGTTTTCCTCCCCAGCGCAGCGCAACTTTCCTTTGCTAAATGTCATTCCATTACCTCCCTCGGGGGCCACCCTGAATCATCCCGCCCTCTCGCTGACGTTGACCACCCCCAGTTTCTCCCCTGTGCCCGTCACCGCAGCGTCTGGGCGCTGCTGAGCTGCAGAGATCCCGTAGAGAGAAGGCGGCGGCGCGGTGCTTCGGCCGCAACGACACCGTGAGCCAACGGTCTGCAGTCTGTGCCTCCGGCAGGCAAACCCAGACCACCCCTGACTTACCCTCCTCCGAGTTACCCTCCTCCAACTTACCCACCTCCGACTTACCCACCTCCGACTTGACTTACCCTCCTCCGAGTTACCCACCTCCGAGTTACCAATCTGTAAATTAACCACCTCTGAGTTGAACTACCGACGGGCGTAGCGTGGCCGTTGTAGAAGAGTTCAAACACCGGCCACCCACCTAAACTTGGCGAACAGAGAACCTGCAGCCTGAACTGCTGTAAGCGATGAGGGAAGCGAGGGAATGGCCTTCGTCACTCCTCCAAGTCCGGTGGCTCTGGCGGGATGCATTTTCCAGTTGTAAGTAGCGTAGGCAAAAAGATCACCACTCCCAACCTCCTTCCAGCCACCCGTCGGACACGTGGGCTCCGTCTGAAAACCTGATCGTTGGAAACAAGGGTGCAGGTTGGGGTGCTGTGAAGATGTAACAGCCCTGAATGAAAACCTGGTTTTACACGAAAACCATGAGAAACCCGGCCTCCAACTCCTGCTGCCGCACCATCGCGCTCCTTTCACAGCAAGGGAGCGCTCCCA
>NW_010259596.1:4022-5892 GCF_000690775.1 Eurypyga helias
TTAGTGCTGCCAGCAGGAGCGATGGTCTGTGCCTCGGAGGAACGCTCGGCACGGTGCGCTCGCGTCTGCACGACAGGATGGGAGGTGTTACCGCGCTGCGCTGCCATCCCCGCGGCACGGACGGGCCAGGAGACGCAGCCGCGAGAGCCCCGTCGCCCCCACCGAGCTCCTTCCTGCCCCCTCCCAAAAATTAACGAGAGCAATTCTGCAGGCTGCTTTAAAAATGTGACCAACCTGCGGGGAAAGAGGGGTCAGGGGAGGCAGGAGGTGGTGACCTGCAGTGGAGCGATGGGGAGAGGAGCAGGAAAGAACTCCTGCCTGGAGCGGAGAGCAGAGGTGACCTGTTGGCATTGGCCTCTGTGACTGGGCTGTCCATGCTGCGCTGGAAGGAACGGGAAAGCAGAAACAACGCTAGCAAAAGGGAGAAGCATCCCAAACTCAGTTCTTGGCCACAGGTAACCTGGAGTCCGACAGTTCCCAGATCTCCTTAAACTGGAGTTGTCCCCTCGCAGATCTCCTTATCTCACTCTGGGTACGCACGTGGCCAGCTGACCTGCTACGGCGATTTGACTACTCGGGGTTTGCTTGGCTGACACCAGAGATGCCCGCACACACAATATTTACACGTAGCCATGGCAGCAGTAAGCAACGCAGCTACAACGCCTTTTCCGTGGCAGGAGGAGCGAGTTGGTGGAGCCTTCACCCCCGGGGCAAGGGAACGTGGATCAAACTGAGTGCTCAGACCTTCCGAGCCCTGCTCCCAGCAAAGCGAGATTCCAGGGTCAGCAAAGTGCAGTCTCCAGCCAGGAATGCTCACCCAAAGCCCGTTCGTTCACGGCACCAAGACGTTGTGCAAAACGCACGGGACCGGGCTCCTCTCTGTGAGCTGAGGGTGCTGCCGCCGGAGCGGGATGGATCGCATCACCTTTTCCAGAGCTGCATTCTGGCGTCTCCTCGGTGTGCAGCAGTCAGGGTGTGCAGCCCTTCCTTCCCGAGTTGCAAGTTCACTTTTTTTGAACCGAAGGAGAACAACAAGCGGGCAGCTGTATTGCTGCAGGGTAACCTGGCAGGAAACCGTGACTGGGGTCCCACCCGCCAGGGTTCAGCCAGCCGGGGACAGGCAGAGCCAGGATTCCCCTCGGCGCAGTGACGGGCAGGGGGGAACACTGTGAACTCCCAAAATCCGCACCAAGCCTCCATCACGCACCCACAGGGGGAAGGCAGGGTGTCAGGGTCGGGGCTACCTGACCTGCTGCCTTGGCCAGGGCTCCTCTCACGCCTGGACTGGCCGGGGGCCACCACGGGACCGTTCCTGGTACGGAGCCGCCCTGAGCTGCTCCAAACCTGGATAAATGCCGGACGCCTCCAGCTGTGGCTCTGCAGGTCACGACATACAGCCAGGTGTCCTTCCCCTGCACCCCTGCCAAACCAGCGGGGTCAAACCAAGCCAAACCTAGCTAATTTTTTGTTAGTTTCACCTGTTTAAGGTGAAGAGGAAAGGGGATTATAGCCCCTTCTCTTTGGAGCGTGTACACCTGCCAGCCCGGCCCTGTCCTTCACCACCAACCCGGGATGCCCATGGGTGCGCTCGCACTGACCAGGAACGCTGATGCGATGCTGCGCCGTGCCTCGCTGTCGGCAGGTACCCAGGGGGTGCTGCAGCCGAGGAGAAGACCTGGGAAGAGCCAGACATGCTGCGCCGTGCCGCGCTGTCGGCAGCTCCCCAGGAGGTGCTGCAGCCGAGGAGAAGACCTGGGAAGCGCCAGCCAGGGAAAGCCAAGCTGGCTATCCCACGGGCTCAGCCCCTGGCTGGCATTCCCAGATCACCAGTCTCCCTGTTGGCATCCCAGTCCCGGCAGGTCTGGCACCA